>NC_051042.1:17937169-18089669 GCF_904848185.1 Acanthopagrus latus | reverse complement strand
GCTAGCGTCATTGTCAAGTGACAATGAGTCACAACTTTAAAAATGATAGTAACTTCATTCAAATGAAACCTTACAATATAATGCCTTACAGTGCCAACCACGAATACATGTAAATAAAATCCATTGTTCAAGTCCAGTGTTCTCAAATGTGCACTAAAATATGGACCTGCCAGCAAAGCAAGAACATCAAATACATATAAGATTTTTCAGTGAATACACACCAGTTATCGCAGCTTAGTCAGTGAGAGGTTGTTTACGGGAAGCACAGAAGCACAGTGTGTGTTTTAGATTAGAGATGGAAACTCATTCTGTGTGCAGTCACCTTGATCAAGCCTGCGGGCCCTGCAAGTTCCAAGGAAACACGCGGTGGGAAGTTCATTCCTATGTTTGCCTTCTTCAGCCTTCCTCTGGTGTTAGGTATACACCATCATGCTTGAAATGACGTCGCAGATGTTTTGCATGAGTCAAGCACTCACCTCAGCACTAGCCATTTCGCATCAATGAAAGAGCAGTCATTCAGCCAAGCTCCATAACAACAGAGCACACTGTATTTTCTTCAAATGCTCAACCTGTTTAAGATGAAGATAAGTGAGAGTCACTCAGAACAACAAATTTAGAGAAGAACCCAAAACAATGGCTGCTCATGAAGAATTTCTCGTGAATTTCTTTATCAGTTTACAGTCAAAACAATCAGATTGACATTGAAAAAAGAAATAGGTCATTGCTTTTAGTCACAGCCTGAACTACGGGAAATGCATTTAACATCACACAACCTTATTTATTTATTTTTTTATCAAAAGATTGATTTCTGCAGTGCTATTTTTATTTTAAAAAACATGTACTGATACAGTGGCTGTGCCCCTGTAATATAATTCCTGTTGTAAATTGTTTCTGTCCCAGCCACCATGGCTGCAGGGGAGTGTCCATCGGGGAGAAACGACCTTCACTGTGCCTCTGGTGACAGAGCTAAATCAAAGCTGCTGCTTGTTTAAGACAGCCACTGTACACTGGCTGCATGGCCCCTGGTGAATTATTTATACATGAAATGAAATGACCTCTGGCGCTTTGGAGACAGCAGGGAGAGGACTAGGAGAAAACAGAAGGAGTCAGTGGTAGAAGGTTTGCAGAGACAAGGTTGTAGAGACAAAGAAGACTTTTACTGTTTGGACAAATGTGAGATTTAACGCAGGCAGGGAAGGTAGAAACGGATGGAGGGAGAGAAACTGATAGCTGAGCCCTCAGGAGGAGCCTGCAGGGGTTCATGTCTGAGGTCTTTCCCAACCTGTTGGAGCAGTAACTCACCCTCTGAGTCTCAGTTTCCGTCTGTATATGTTTGTGTGTTCTTGGATGAATGTCTTTGCGAGGACCAGTATGACTTTCACGCCTGGGAAGCGAGGATGTTTTTGGAAAGTCAGGACATCTTTATGGGAATGTCTGAAGGTTAATACCGATGCTTTGGGTTAGAAGTTCAAGTTTTAACTAAAGGTTTAAGTAAGAGATTGGGTTGGGCATGTAGTTGATTATGGTTAGGGTTGACTTTGGGAATAAGACTGCCACTGGGCACATATTTCAGATGGCACTGTCCTTCCTCTCCAATCTGCATGTTTAGTTTTCATAACCCCGTTGCTCTGAGAAACAACAACAACCTCTGAGAGAGCAAACTCCATGCTGAGGTCAAGAATTTTTCAAGCTAGCAGCTCTTGACCCTTTTTTTCTATCACAAAGATTAAGCCTCTTACGGGGAATTGCGCCTTTTCCTAATAGTATGGTATCAAGACAGTTTCGTATCAGACTGTAAAGTTAGGAGTTAGGAGAGTATGCTGAAATGCTGGTGTTAGCCATTGCCTTCAGTAATGGAAGTTAATCCAATATTAAATCTGTTGTTTTACCTGAAAATAAGGCCCAGTGTCTGCCTAGATTAAACCATCCAATGTCTTTACAGCTGTTGATCTATCAGGAAGCAGAGAAATGACAATTTGTCAGATTGCCTACATTTGTGACTTGCATCTAAGAACACAGCAGATCAATATTTAAGCCTCCCATCCTGAGTGTGATGTCAGAGGAAAATGTAGAAATGGATTTGCAGGGGAACTAACGCTGCATCCTGGGCTTTACCCTGCCCTAGATGATTGTAAGTGCATTTGTTTCACCATACCAAAACTTGGAATTGATTTAGCACAACCTTTCTTAGCACTGGAACAAGTCTGACTATGCAAGATGAGGTTGAGGGGCCAGGGAAGCCACTGTGTTACTGAGGGTCCTCACAGTTTTAGTACTACAAACGTGTGTCTGAGAGTGTGTGTGTGTGTGTGTGTGTGTGTGCGTTTGTCTGCCTACTTACAAGCAGCATTGTCAACTTTGCTCACGTCCATCTGAAAGCCATTCAAGCAGGATATTCAGTTATGCAAGAAACACACACACACCTACACACACATGTACAGGCCAGTATCCTGCCTGATGTAAGGTCTATTCATGTGCAATTATGCATTAGTGATTAATGTTGAAAGTCAGTGTTCAGTCAGCGCCACCGCAGGAAGTTCATGACTTCACTAAAAGGTAAGGTGACAGGTCAGGGCAGTGGGTGGATGTGTGTGCCTTTGGCTCCTGCTTCCTGTGCTTGTGCCTCATACCGCATGAGTAAGTATAGACATGTTGTGTATTATTTCACCATAACCATGTGGTTTTTGCTAAACATAAACATAAACATGTATTAAAAACCTGGTGGCTTATAGGTTGGGTTAAGGCAGATGTCATGAAGTGCAGCATCCCCGGTTCATGACTTTTCATTAAAGTCGTTAGCCAGTGTTCTCTTATCTCTTCCTGTTATTCTGTTACTGTCCTTTAGGGCATTGAAACTATAAAATAATTCTGGCATCAAAAACTTTCTAGACATGAGCAGTGAACGTCTTCTGCCTGGCACTGGCAGACCTCATAAGGGTTTTCTCCAATCTTTAATCACCTGTCCATCATCCTCACTACCTGCCTGCAAACCCTTTGAATGACAGCTTGGCAGAGCAGCTGGCTTGTCAGCTGTTTGGTTGACGTGTTTGATTGGACGGCTGAGTATAAAACCTTCCTGTCCTAGCTGGCATCACCTGGTAGATTCTCACACTGTTAACTAAACCTGACACTGGAATGTGTCGCTCCGTCTGACACTGTGCGCCTGTCAATTCAGTCGTCAAAGGAATTTTAAAGGTAAACGGTTTGGCAGGCCAAACGACTTTGGAGACAGAGAAGGCACCAAAACCATTAAAACCTGATGTGAAGGAGCACATTGTTTTGACAGCTTGCAATGCAAAATTATTCTCACAGCATGTGCACACGCACGTGGACATGCAAATGTTAGTGGGTCAAAAATGTATTGAGGGCAGTTGCAGCGTCATGATGTTGGGATTCAGTTTTATTGTTCATGTGTCATGTTGTCTTACTTTGTGTTTGGTTTCCCTCCCTTGTGTTTCTTCTGATTACTTTCACCTGTACCTGATTCGCGTCCTGTGTATCTAGTCCATGTGTTTTCCTTCTTTCTGTGGTCAGTTTATCGGTGTTTTTGCTGTTTGTGCCTCGTGTTTCATCGGTGTTCTGGTTTTTCTTTCTGTCTTTCTTCTTAGATTTCGCTGCCTGCCTGTCTGTTTTGTTTGTTTGTTTGTTTGTTTGTTTTTTCACCAACTTTTTATAAAGCAGCATCATATAGAAATTGGCATATTGTGCGATTTGGCATTCTCCATAGTTTCTGAGTGCAACACTGCTGACATAAATGCACATGCCTGGTCTTTGTCAGATGTAATGTAGGTGCTCACTGCTACTACCACTATCTAACATTCAGACAGGTTTCAGGTAAACCTGAGGAAGAGATCAACCCTTCTCTTCACACCAAGTCTCTCTAAACACCCCACTTCATCTTATACTCCAGTGGCGACTTTAGTGTATAAGCCACTGATGATTGCTCTGTGGCAGGTAGATGCAAGATGTGCTTTTCATAGCAGCCAACTGGAAATAGCAGCTTAAAGCATCTATCACCTATATTCCAGCTGCAGCGGGCACGTGGGCAGCAGTCACACACCCATATGAACATACCAGAGCGCTTTAAATTGCCATTACATTTCTCAGGACTTTTACAAAATGCTCTTTATATTTGATTTACTGGACTTGTTTTCTTCACATTTTGTGGCACACACATTTTGCTGTAGCGTACATGGGTTGAGAAGTGCCGGCGCTGCATAAAAGCTGGAGAGAAAAGCTCCAGAGAGGCTCCATAAATACATTCCTGAAAAGTTAGGGCTGAACTGGCAAAAAAAAAAAAAAAAAAAAAGTATGACTCAATATCTCTCAGCCTGAATCCATGCATAACCTAATAAACCTGAATATTGTTTTACATCAGCTGTGGAGTGTTTCTTTGTGTTCCTCTTGCCTTCGCCTGTCAACATTTGTTTAACTGTGAAGGACCCTAAAGTGCTGTGGCAGATCGTCATCCCAGCTTTTCACGTCCAGTTATGTCAACACAGAGGGAGAAATGTAGAGAGCAAAAGAGGGATTTTCCTTCCCGTTCAAATTAGTGACAAATAAGCATTTAGAAGCCAATAAAGCCATTAACAGTTTCTGCATGTTGGGGGAATTACATGTTCTACCACCAATAACCATAAACAAGAACATTGCAGACATGTTTTTGTCCCATAGAGCACAATGATCACTTGTAAAACAACACTAGCTCTCCTATTTAACAAGGCTCCATATGGATTTTTACCACATTAACACAATGTGATTTCCCACGTATGACCATGTATAGCATTATTTGACTTTTTTATGTGCTGAAGATGAGCATTCTGTGTGATTCTCATTCCAGCTATGTTCTCAGAACGAGGCAGACAGGACTCATAAAAAAGGAATCCCTCCAGCTTGGACACACAGCAGATACACACATAAACACACCCCACCCCCATCACACACACACACACACACACACACACACACACACACACACACACACACACACACACACACAACCAAATTGAGTTCATAGTCTGTTCGCCCTCACATTGCATGGTTAGTGTCCAACATTCTAGATAGAAAGTTTTGGTTGCTTGCTGCCGCATATGTTTTGTAATAGAGTCTTGTTTATTCTGGTGTCTGCTTTTGGGAACATGTGTCCATGAAAGAGAAACTGAAGTGAAGGCGGTGGACAATAGGACTGAGATGGAAAGTGTGGGTTAGAGGAAGGTGGGAGGTGGGGGTCTTATTGTATTAGAGCAACAAGGACTTCAAACTGGCCCCTCCTTCAGATGCACTTACAGAGAATCACTGGGCGAGTGCCGGGACCGCCTTCTGTCGCTGACCCCCTGCACGCCTCATTAAATCCCTTAACTTTGTCATAGATTCACCCCAACACACACACACACACACACACACACACACACACACACACACACACACACACACACACACACACACACACGATACAAACAGTGCCCTGTGCCTCCACCCACCATGATGCCCCTGGCCCTCGGCGTTGCCATATGTCCACCACAAAGGCACTGGCAGCTCCTCTCTGCTTTGTACTCTTTGCACACACACTTCAGCCTAACGCAACATGTGATGAAGACCCTCCAGAATGACTGGCAGGCAACTACAAGACACCCCAAGCTTTTGTGAAAGATGGTGATTCAGCCGATCCCACTAAATAGACATAACCGAGCGCAGTCTGATGCAATGCTGTTGTACACTCAAAACCTATGTTTCATGTTAGCTTTGGCATTTTTCATTTTTTTCCCGCTTGGGTTAATGGATTACATATTCCCCCTTTGTGTTGGGACATCTCTGCAGGCTCATATTTTCAGGGCAGTGCTTGCTGTAAATGAAACCTTCGCAAAAATGGATGGTTAACAGGATAACAGTCCACTGTTTTTCCTTAGTTTGTAACTATACCTTGCAGTGGAAAGTCTTCACCCCGTAAGCGACAAGCACACTTGTGCCTCTTTTCACATTCAGAGAAATCAATACACTTCCATTTGAGGATTGCAAATGCTCGCCAAGCCTTTGGTGTTGCCGCAATGTGCAACCCTCTGCCCCTCATTGCATCAGATCTACTGCCCTCTAATGTTACAGGTTACACCTAATGTGCAAGCCATCTCTGCTGGGTGCATCAGGTAATCATTTGACAGTGTTCACTTTCTATCATCGACCTCGTGGCAACCATTGACAAAAGCCCAGTTATGCATATGTAAATCACCCAGGTTCTTGTTTAAAAAATGCCATGAATCTACCTTCTCTCTCTCTCTCTCGCTCCCTTTTTTTTTTTGATGGTAACTTCATTCCACTTCAAAAACCATTTGGCCAGTTCAGGGTTAATGGTTAGAAGCTGTAGCGAATGGAGGCAGCATCATATTTCACAAATGACGGAAACTTCTCAAATTGCAGATACATTTGTAATGCATGCATGTAGCAGAGAGTGTCTGAATCCCGACATCATGACACTGCAATTATCCTAAATATCTTTAACCCATTCGCATGTCTATGTGCGTGTGAGAATAAACTGGCATTACAAGCTGTCATTCCAGTCAGTCTGCATGTAATAATAATAATAATAATAATAATAATAATAATAATAATAATAATAATAATAATAATAATAATAATAATAATAATAATAATAATAATAATAATAATAATGTGGTTCTACACAGCTGCATTTACTGGTATTTCAACTTTCTGCTTCACTGACTTGTATTTTCTATATTTAACAAGAACAAACTCAGCAAGATTGTTAATATGTCTAGTAAGACTGCGGGTCAACAACAAAGCAGTCTATCACTACTTTGTGAGACCTGAGTGGCAGGAAAAGGATGGGCAATCCCTTGTTTTTTTGTTACACCCTGTCTTTGGTGATTATGCGTTGTTACCATCAGTATGGAGGTACAGGGTACCACCTTCCCATGATTATTCATACCAGCTGACTAACTAACTAACCAAATGACTGATTGAATGAATACATATGTAAATGAACTAACTAACTAACTAACTAACTAACTAACTAACTAACTAACTAACTAACTAACTAACTACAGTTTCTTTTGTTACTCAGTAGGAGAGTTGACTCAATTTTGATTCTGTGTTATATACATTTGAGTTTGTCTCTGCAATCTCACTGTCTCTCTCTCTCTGAATAACTCTGAGCTTGATGTCTCTCCCACAGAGATAAGAACTGACAAGCTGGCTGTGAAGACTTTTGACAGCGCAGTGAACACGGCCACGTCAAATGAAGACCCTAATCCATCATATAAAGATACATACTGTACATCTTTTATTAACACAGATGTACATGAATAAATCTGAGATTAAAAACTGAGCCTTGCATAAAGAATCACTAGGTAGAAAGGCTGTACACACAGAGAGGAGGGCAGGATTAAGTAGACAATGGAGATGGGTCCAACCAGCATGGCAAGAGGCTGGAATAGGTAGAGCCAGCAGGGTGACTCAGCACCGGGCACTGGGACGTGACCCAGATCCCCACCGCTCTGCATTTCTGATGGAGAAGTGTCAGGCAAAGCAGGTCAGGACCCACCATCACTCCAAACTGTTACTGACATTCAGATTCAACTGAGGAACAGCTTCCCTGGCACTACTTAGCAAGAAAGCCAACTCAGCTGATGCTCAGGGGGAAGCACAAGCACTGTACCGTTTGTGTTTGCATGTGTGTGTGTGTGTGTATGTGTGTGTGTCCATGCATGTGTGCAGCTCTAAATAGGTAACCTCCCGGAAAGGTTCCCAATAAGTTTCTTTCCAAAAAACAACAATGAGTTATCCTTTATAAATTTGCTGTGTGGCTACGAGCTGACTTTCTCCTGACCCTTTGTGCATTGCTTATTGAACACGGTGGCTTAAGAAATGATTAGATTACACACGTGCACATGCAAAAGAAGCAGGCACGCAGCATTATGCACGACACACATACGTCGTCTAAGTTCTCGTTGATGAGAGATTACAGCTTATTAACCCTCTTAACTGTTAATAAGATCTTATTGCGGAAAACTCCACAAACAAGGTTCTGTTACCGAGAGCAGTGGACGCAGCCCGCTGCAGAACATGGAATGTAAAACACTCCTTTGAGATGAGACGTCCTGTGTTTTTCTTCAAAGCGTGCCTGCAAGAGGGGAAGGGGTGAGGAGGGGGAGGCTCGTGGTGAGACAGTGAGGGCAGGCAGAGGTGGACAGAGAACTCGAGTGGGACCGTTGCTTGATGATTTCGTGTCTTGAAAACAACTCACAGAACGACAGAAGTGGCTCTTTTGAAGACGCCTTTGAGAGACCTGCATGTGGTCACGATGAAAGAGCCGGTGGCGTCTGGATTATGAGCATTTTAAAGGAATAGTTCGACACTTATTCACACTCTTGGCCCGAGCTGGATGAGAAATCCAACTGCTTTCATGTCTGTGTGGTGATTATAAAGCTGCATCAAACAGACGATTAGCTTAACTTAGCATAAAGAATGGTAACACTGGGAAACAGCTAGCCTGGCTCTGTCAAAGGGTAACAAGATCTGACTACCAGCACCCATAAAATTGGTAACAACCTCTCATTACACAGGAAATGAAAGCAGCAGGTACAGCAGAAGCAGAGAGCCGGTCTGTTAACTGTGATGATGTTAACAACGTGTGTGTCAAAGTCTGTTTCCCCAATTTGTGTTTCCCCTTATCTTAACCCGACCCCAACCTTACCCCTCACCCCGACCAGTTATCTCTGCAATGTCTAACCATAACCTTAACGCAGCCCTGGACACAACCGGGGTGTGGGAAACACTGCAAACACAATCAGAAGGGTGAATTGACTTTGACACAAGGCACTTTGGCAATAATTTTACAGTTTCTTTGTGTTTATACTTCAAATACATTTCACTGACCTGTGGGTTTGTTTCCAACACGACCGCTTGGGTCTGTTCACATGGTTTCATTTTAGTGTCGTCCTGTGTATCAAGATTTCTACAACTGACCTGGTGAGTACAGTGTTAGGACCAGCAGGAATGATGAAGAAAAAAATGAATAGATGACATTTGGAGAACTTCAATTTTCATTTCTTTGAGAAAAACAGATCAGAAGTTTGATGCCAGTCTCATATTTGCGCTATAAATATGAAACTGCAGCCAGCGGCCTGTTTGTGTAGCTGTGTCTGAAAGTAATGAAACCTACTGAACCAGCTGCTCTACAGCTCGCTGATGAACACAGTTTGTCTTGTTTGTTTAAGCTGTGTTAAAAAAAACAAACAAAAAAACAAACAAAAAAACGCAAGTTGTATTTTTTGCTGGGACTACTTTTGTGGCTCCTGAGGAAGCTACATGTTATCTGGTAAATTGCCACTCAATGGCTGGGTTGCATTGTGGGTAATGTAGGCACCAGGAGGAATAATGTGTGCCATAGAAAAAGCGACATCTCTGGTTCTGCCGCAGCGATTTGTATTATTTATATTTAAAGTGTCTGTTTGTCTAGCAATCCTATAGAAGTGAAACGCAAGACTAGTGGACTGCTTTCAAAATCTGGAGCATACAGAGCAGACTTATTTTAGACTGTTGTTAATAGCATTATTTTGCAAGGGAAAACTTAACTCGTTCTTCTTCCCTACCAGATGGGAAGAAGAACGAGTTAAAAGGAAACAAGATAACTGTTGCATCAGCTGCTCAGAGTCACTTGTCAATATATGTGTGCATGTTTGTGTGTTCTGTCGTGAATTTTCTTTGGCGGAATAAGATGGAATTGCTGCACGTCTTTGTGTGTGTCCGTGTTAGATAACACTCTTACAGCCACAGACTTCTTCCCCAGCACTCTGCCAGGCCTCGTCTCCCAACATGGCAATGCGTCCCTCCACTTGAATCTGATTGCACCACACCCCCCCTGCTGTCTAATGAGGGGATTAGACACTACATATTTGTTACAATCCCCTGTTGAAGTTAGCCCTTCCATCTCCCCCTCTCTCTCCTCCTCTGTCTGCTCCTCCTCCTCCTCCTCCGCCCTCACCCTGTCAGGCGCACTGCTGCGTTTATGGGTCTCTGTGGCTTCATAGAGTATCTCCTGGCCTGCTGACACATGCAAAGCACAAACATTCACGCACGCGCAAATACAACCACTAAACGCCTACGAGCACCCACACATGTGGGCACTTACGCTCGTGTATACACACACGCACGGAGAACCTGGGCTACACACAGCAGAGAGGGTATTTATGCTGAAAGTGTTTTGGATTTAAAAGCCCACAGTGCAGTAAATGTGTGTGTGTGTGTGTGTGTGTGTGTATAAATGTGTGGGGGGGGCTCTTTTTCCCTCTCGCAGGCTGATTGTTCTCTGTTGTGAGTGTGTGTGATTGTGTGGTGAGCAAAGAGTGGTCTGAGGATGATCACCACTGTCCTCCCAGTTTGTCGATAAAGAGTATAAAGCTGAATCAGACCTGCCAGAATAATTACAGGCAGGAATCCGAGGAATGCTGTGATCTGAACTGAGGCTGACACCATGTAGGGCCCCATGCAGCTGATTTACCCTCTTCCAGTGTGTGTGTGTGTGTGTGTGTGTGTGTGTGTGTGTGTGTGTGTGTGTGTGTGTGTGCGTGCGTATGAGAGAGAGTTTTGACCTTCATGTTAAAGGTGCAATTTATTATAAATGACACCTTTTCCACAGTTTACAAGCATAATCCAATACATAACAGAGACTGCTAACTGATCTGAATACTAAAGGGGCAGTTCACCCAAAACAAATCAAAATGCATTTCTTTTCCATTTAAATGTTGTGCTGTCTATCCATCTGAGTTATTTTGATTTAAGGTGCTGGATCTTGGAGTTATTGGCCGCAGGATGGTCTGCCTTCTCTCCAAAATAATGGGACCATACTTGCCAACCTTGAGACCTCAAAAATAGGGAGGATTTTTAGACAAATCAGTGGTCTTGGGATGGTGTGATGTGATTCCTGCAAGATTGAAAACAACAAGATAATAATAAAAAAAAATGCTGTCACAAGCATGAGCCTCTCATCCATGAGTAGTTGCTCGTTTAGAAGTTGGCGAGTATTGTTTGATAGAAAGGAAATAGTTCCTCCATGAAACAGCTCACATCGTGGTCTGTAGATCCTCCTGAGTAACTGAATCATGATTTCTAGAAAGTGACATTGCTGTTGAGTTTTTAAAATGTATATTTGGCTCTTCGAGCTCCACAAGTAGAGCGCCATCTAGTTCCATCATATTCAACATAAGGCATTTGACATCCTGAAAAAAACTTGGTAACATACTAAAACAATCTAGATAAACCACACTAGAGGCAGGAGGAGAAACATTGATGTTTTTGATTATTCAGTGAACTGTCCCTTAAAGCTCATTTTCCAGAGACTGATTCTATATTAGTAGATCTAAAATACTTTCATAATCCACTGTCTCCAAATCCCACAAACTCCTGTTCTGTGTGTGCATGTGTTTTCTGAGGTTTACCATATACAGCCCGGGGTGTGCTGCGCTCTCCTTCATCCAGAACAGAGAGAGGCCATGTCACTTATCTGAGGAATTCACCCTGAACATCTCCTCTTCATAAACACTCCCCTGTGGAGCACATCCCTCTCTCGCACAGTCCCTCTCTTTCACACATGCACGCACGCACCCCTCCCTCTCGATCGGCACGGCGTTTCGCAAACTTTCACAAGATGGTATATAACTCAAACAATATCCATCATGCAAATCCTGCGTGGTCCAGAAACGCCACCTGGAAACTTACACAAACTGCTTACATTGCTGACATACTTCTCCGTCCTCGTGTTTTCAGTGTTGTGGCCTCACCGAACAGGTGGTCCTCATTAAGGCTCGACTCGAAAAAAAAAAAGAAAAAAAGAGCCGAGACAAAGAGCAACACATGCAAGCGTCGCTTATGCCATGATGTGTTTGTGTGTTTCTTGTTGGTGGAGGTTTTTTTTTTTTTCACTCTACTTTCCGTGTCATGAGAGCAAGACATCAGATCTGCAGAAAAATCCTAAACTTCCTCTCTAGCCGTGACACATCTCCCCTTGTCTGGGGATTCACTGGAACTCGCCGACGTTGGTCTGCGGAGGTAAAGAAACGATTTGTCTCTCCCCAGCGAGCGCAGATCTGTATCGGACGAAAAGTATAAAACGCACGCAGACAAGGCGGCACTGAGAAAGGTAGTGCTTTACCTCTTGAATGGAATTCCAGACGCCTTGTTTTTTCCGACTCATCTGAGCGATGAGGAGAATGTCAGAGTATGACAACGGAGATAAGAATGGCACCTGGAGAATGCGAACTAGAGCACGTCTGTGTGCTTTTAAAGATATGAGCAAACGCACTCACACAAAATACTGTTACAGAGATTTCTACGCGACCCTTTTAAAGATAAGAAGATATGAGCATCGGCTGAATGTCTGAAATGTAAATACACATGTATTCTTGTTCAGCTCCCAGCAGGAAGTTGGGAAGACAGCAGATTAATCATTCAAATAGTGTGCATACTCTCTCCGAGTTACGTGGATGTCTGTGTTTGTAGCTGCCTTGTCTGTGTGTGTGGGGGTGTGTGTGTACAGTACAGTGCACTGTGCCTGATGGTGTATTTTGTGCATACACTGGTCGGTGTAATGTGACACCCAGGTCTCGCAGGGTGGGGGTCTGAATCTCTGACCCCATCTGGAGATGCCGACTCCCAGACTCTCTAAAGGCCTCGCTGCTAATGTGACATGAATAGACGGTGGAGGTGCGCAGACGATGAGCCAATTAATCCCCCGCCTCCACCGATGTCGCCCCCAATAGAGGAGAGGGCCGAACAACTTTTGTGATATTCCCTAATCAACGTAATTAGACTTTTTTTTAGCATCAGGCATTTTTGACTTTGCGTAGCAGGAATCTACAAGTAGTCGCACTGTGATGCGTCAAAATATGGCCAGCGTTTGAAGGCCACAGTGTGTCATTTCTGCATTCATCATAACAAAACAAATGAAGTAAGTAAGCCTAGGATTATGGGAGTTGTTGTCTTCGTTGTTAAATAACCACCATTGCTTGATTGCTTGATCGCAAAATACAAAAAAACAAATGGATTTCTCTGGGTTTGGAAACATGTGAGCACACGAGTCAACAAATTACATGACAATGTTTCAGTTGTTTTTAGACATTTCAGTGCAGAAATGGAAGTATTGGAAGTAATGGAAGTGCGAATTTGTTGTTATTGTACTGAAGCAAGGCATCCGCACTTTTCTTTTAACTACATTAACTACATTTCAATGCCAAAATCTGTATTTCCTTTACTCCTTCCATTTTTGAAACAGGCTAGTTACTTTTAGTTTTAATGCACTGAGGAGAACAATGAATTATGTTTATTTTTGCGCCATTGCGCGCCGTCTTCTCAGCATCTCAAGCCTGATTTCAGCCCATCGGTGCATATCACGCACGGCAGATGTAGCGAGATCACACAATGTAACGAGACAGACACAGACAGAGAGGGAGCCTCGCAGGGGGGAGAGAAGCTGCGTTAGTGTCTCGTATCTGCAGAGACCCTGCAGCCCTCAGTCTGGATCTCCTTATTTTCTCGGTTTGTTGCCGTGCTCTGGATGCTTTACCAACACAAAACGTCCTGGGCATGACTCAACAATCAAATGTCTTTTTGGTGCATTTCCAAACAGCTCAGACAAATCCTACCTCTAACAGTCTCTGAAATACATTTAGGGCATTTAGCAGAGGCTTTTGTTCAGAGCAACTTACAGTAATTCATACACTGATGCCAGTGGCTGCTATGCAATGTGCCAATGAGCACGCCCAGTGCAGTTTGGGGTTCAGTGTCTTGCCCAAGGACACTTCGACATGCAGACCAGGGGAATCAAACCAGCGAACTTCTGATAACAAGACGCTGGCTCTACCCCTGATCCACAGGGGCCCCTAATACGGCACAAAGTTCTGTTAACTTTGCACAGAAATGGCCATTAGAAATGTCCCTCAGAGGGATACTTTTTACTTTCATACTTTAATTTCAGAGCCTGCACTTTCTTACTTTCACTTGAGTTCAGAAGTTGAATCAGGACTTCTGCTTCCAACAGCATCTGCTTTAACACAAGCGTCCGTACTTCAGCTTGAGTAAAGAATGTGTTCACCTCTTCCACCTCTGTGCATTATCGTGTCTTTAAGCCTCAGATGACTGAAGAAAAAGTTGACACGCGCTCAAAAGCATTCTTTTGCACTCATGTGCTGTTGTGACTCATTCAAAATACCAGCGCACTCTATCACATTACATCATTGTTATCTCACATGGCCCGCATGTCAGATATGTTGTACAGGCAACCGTCACACAAACACGCACGACTCAACACATTTGGGTTAGTTGTGAGAAAGTGTTGTTGTTAGTGATTCTGGTTTTGTACAGTTATTTAGTGTATGCCCATAAAACCCTCATCACGAACAGACATATTATATCATCCAACAATGAAATTATTGTCTCATGAGTATCGAGATGACTGTTTGTCACAAGGCGTGAGCTGTTTTCTCAGCTCGGCTCCGCTTGACATCAAAAATGTCCATAAAAGTCTTCAGAAAGCCGGAACACATTGTGAAAACGTGGAATTCATTACAGCGTGCTGACTTATGACTTTCTGGTGTCATTACTGACAACAAGACAACAAGTTGATCTGCCTCCACTGTAAACAGCAAGCATGGACACTTCCAGTCTCTCTCTCCCTGCTTGCTGGTGTGTGTGCTGCTCCGTATACTGAATATGACCTGGAGAGAAGTGGATTGGTCTTTGAAAAAATACCTCCCAGGTTTGGCAGAGCTCCTCCTCATACCAGCGGATGGGACACTAACTGTCTTGTTATGTGTCTCTGTGTTACATGAATTCATTAACAAAGCATCTGGAAAGCACATAACCATTCAGGCCTGGCAGCCGGGGCAGCTCCACCCTCACCTCACAGACCCTGCTGGCTGCAAACTGCGCTGCTGTTTCATGAGCAGCATGTATCACGCAGCCTATGGACCACTTGTAGCAAGCTGTGACGCATGCCATTGTTCCTCGATAGCGCATGTACAGTGGGACACATTTGTTATTTCTAAATACTAATTCAGCGCCGGGCTAAACTGTTGCTGGTGCATTGTTCGTGTCCTTCCTTCGCAGGGTCTGTATGTATTGTACATTCCTCAGTCACAGCTCCATCTGTTTGTAGGAAGAATGGAGAGGCCCTCAGCAGACCCCTGAGAGGTTTAAAGTATGCCGGCCTCCTGCAGTCTCCCGGCAAACACACTGAATACTCCACTCTGCTCTGGCAGGCCGGTTTTAATTCAGCCTGGGCCTCACGAGGAGGTGAACCAGTTGGAGCCCGGCCAGGTAAATGGCTCAAACTAGCAGCCATGAGCCATCAGAAGACATCACCCTCAACCTCCTTCTCATGCCTTTGCCTCTCACTGCCTTCGGTCCTCCTCCACCTCCTCCACCTCCTCCTCCTCCTCTTCCTTCTCTCCGATGCCGTTCATAATGTGCTTGTAAAAAGCAACCTTTCATCCAGCGACTCCAACCGCCGTCCTTGCAGATACGACCACCGATCTGCCACCTTTACCGTCTAATTTCCTTCCATTTCCCTAAGATGACTCATCCTCTCTTCCCTCCCCCCCTTTTTCTCTCCCTTTATTGCTCGAAGCTTCCAGCGAGAATCATTGTTGGCAGTGTGGCCCTTCTGCAGGCTGTGCTTGTGATTTACTGATTGATTTTAGCATTAACGACCAGCCCCTCCTCCCAACACACACACACACACACACACACACAAGTGGACACCCACACATGTATTCATTGTCAGGCCTCTCCTGTGGCTTTAAGATAAAGCAGTTACAAGCCGAGCCTGGAAGCTAGAGCCTTGATAATGCTTAGATGCAACAGAGGAGGCACAGTAGCTACAGTTGTGCACATGGAGGAGTGGAGTAGGAGCATTTCCATCTTGTTTCTGTTGGCTGTATTTTCCCTCAAAGCTCACAGCAAAATACATTAATACAGGAAATCTAAACATGAAATGTAAGGATGTCTGGACCTGCTTTTAAGACTAAAATCATTCTTACAATGGGATTTTACATTGGCAAATCAGTAAAGCAGTGGATAATAATCTCGTGTCAAAGTGGCCAGTCCATATTTTAATAATATCAATGAATCAATTGATGAAGTGAAAACAATCTGAAAAAACATTGTTTACGAGGCTGTCTGCTCAGCAGACAGAAACAGTGAGTGACTAGCTGGTGAACATAGTGGAGCATTTAGCAGCTAAATAGCCGGAAATTTCCATCAAGAGTATTGGACTCACGTTCACCTCGTGGCCGGAAAGATGACTCCAGATGTATGATTATGTTTCTCTGTACCTGCTGCATGTGTACAACTGTTTGCTATCAAGATGACCGTGTCAACTCCAAACGTGATGGTATGTCAGCGTTGTGTGTCTTGTTTCTTGTTTCTGCTGCCCCCAAGTGGCCAAAACCATCAGATTTAAAGTAAGACTGCGTGAGCTCCTAAATAATAATAATTAAAAAAAAAAAAACCTTTGCTCATTTTGCAGCCACAGTCTTACTTGGTCTGGTGGGACCAGTAGCTTGTGTCTAGTGTCAGCAAACTTAAGGTACAAAGTTTTGAACAAGGGTTTAAAAAACTAAAGAATGTCTTATATCTTTATCTTTTATTGACAATGGAGTGATGAGGATGAGTTCAGGAATCTCAAGGCCTGGGGAACAAAGCTGCCCCGGCTCTGGTGGTAGAGTATCCTTGGCCTGGGCTCCGTGCAGACATCTCCCTTCACCGATGTCACACACGCTCTGTGGATGGGTACCAGCGGTTTTAATCACCTGCCGTAGAGCCGTCCTGACCTGCGCCAGTTTGTGGTGTTTCCAGTCAGGATGCTTTTTGTCGGGGGCAGAGCCTTTTCTGTGCTTTTTTTAACCAGGGGGCTGATGTGTGATGACGGTGATCCTATGAAACCTATTACTGTTCATCTGCACCACCTCAGCTCCACGGATGTAAACAGGGGTGTGTGTCTTTGCCTCCCCCCCCTTTTTTTTTTCTAAAATCAACTATCAGCTCCTTGGTTTTCCGGACACTGAGCAGAAGATATGAACTCTCATCATTGTTTGCAAGTGGATTTTTAGGGTATATGCTCTGTAGCTGAAATTACTCTCTGCTGTCACTTGTGGGCACAGCGACTGATGTTTACGCAAAAGTTACTTGGTTTAATGCAAAAAAAAAATGTGTCTGGACACGAGATTCTCATTCTCACTCATCTTTCGCGCATCTTCCACGAACTGTTGCTAAAAACACATGCATCATGCCACAATCAAAGAACTTAGAACCAATCAATTTGAAATGAATAAATCAATTTGGAATCACTGAAGGAGGAATAAAGAAAACAAGAGTTCAAGAAGCCAATTCGATCAAAGTGTTTCATTTAAGTAGTTTGGCTGTAAGTGGAAAATACAAACCATGTGCCAACAAACAATGAGCTCACTAAAACATGACACATGAAGAGCCCAGTCTAATCACACAGCATAGGCTCTCTTCTCATCGGGACACTTCATCATGTCATATAAAAGACATCCTTTTGGAAGGGCCTGTAAAAGGAATGTACTTAAGCACAACTATGCCATCAAGAGGTACTTGGTAAATTCCAATGTAGTTCTTTTTAAATCCATTGAGACACAAGCTGCAGTGTCCAGCTGGCTGTACAGCAAGAAAGGAGTGTTTGCTGTGTTTTGGGTGAACAATAACACTGTGTATTGCTGTTAATGCATGTTGTTGCAGCATGTGTGAAATGGGGAACATTATTTTCTTCTCATTATTTTACGTTAGGCGAAGGGTGCTTCCGCTGACACCGCAATATGACAGCATGTTTGAAATGTAAAGATTAAAGGTAAAGATATGTGCTATCTGCTAATTATCCTTTATTTTTATAATGTTAATGTCAAAGGGCCCTCCTGGAGGATTAAAGGGACAAAACGAAAGATTTTGTTGCTTCTTTTTTGTAATTTTAATCATGAAATTACTTATTCATGTGCATCTTAACTGTACATTTGTACGTCTGTACACCAAATCATTATATCTCACAAGTGTCATTCAGACTGGGGACATGTCCCCGTCAGCGCTCAATGGCTGATTTCATCCCCAACCTCTTTTAAAAAGCATAAACATTGGCAGATGCACGAATCGTTAAAGAGCGTGCACCAAGAAAAGTTATGCTGATGTTGTTTGACTAGTGTTTTACATCTGATACAGCATAACAATCTATTTTTCATTCTTTATTTTATAAATTCTGATTATAATAATGTAGCAGTATCTTTCAAAATGATCAAATGGAACCTAATACACGACTCTCTAGGTGTTCTTTACAGCGACCAAGTGGCCCTAATGACTCTGAAACTCAGAGCTCACACATGACATCAGCGACTCTGTGAGGACATTCCCACACAGAGTTTAAATGCCAGCCAACTCCCCTCCAGTGAGTTAGAATTGAAGAAGCCTCTTGGATGAGAGCTGAAGCATCTTCGAGAAACTGACACAACTTCAGTTGCCTACGATTCAGCACTTAGAATTACCATGACCTGGATGACCTTCATTGACAATGATCGACTCGGTTTACGTTATGAATACATCAATAAAAAGAAATGTTACAAAAGAAAAAATAAGGGCTCTGAGCGAAAAAATCTCTCCTTGACCATTTTTGTTTCTATGTTATCTCTTGTCAGTAACCATCCTCACAAGAGTGTGGCCATTAGGTATGAGGGAGACACAGCAGCTACTCTCAGGACTGATAGTATGAAGCAGATACAGTGCAGTAACTGAAGCCGTCCTGGTGTGTTCAAAATGCTCAACACTCACTTTCATATGTTGGGAAGTTGACACAGCCGTCTACTAACTGGAGGGAGGCACACAAGTCGAAATCTGTGACCGTGACCTGGCTCGCTCTGCGGTGTCTTAAAACCTGTGAACTCAAATTGTCAATATAGGAGACAAAGATCTTCCCTCATAGATATACGTTTTATGCAACTAAGGGATAAAATGACCAATAACACACATTGTACAAACAAAGTCAATGTTTAGTTTGCTTTCAAGGAAACCCTACTCCTTATATGTTGTCTTTATTTAAGAGGCTGACACACTGGGAGAACTGGGAGAAGGAAAAAAAAACCCTGCAGGGTTAACACAGTGCAGGGGTTCTAGAGGCAGAGATCTGAGCAATATGACAAGCTTAAATACAGTACTTGACTGAGATGAAGTTTTTTTTTCTTCTTTCAGTCAGAAGTTAGTAGGTTGCATGTCTAACTTAACCAAAGAGCAACACTGTCTGCTTCAGCCTAATAAACCTGGCACCGCTACTACTACATGATAATCTTAAGGAGGCAGTGGGTGGATGGATGGGCACATGATAATCTTTTAGGCACTGGATGAAATCTTCATTTAGGAAATGGGCAGAGTACTTTTTGGCAACCTGCTCTATCCCTCTCAGACAGAGGAGTCGGGGTGTGTGTGTGTGAGAGAGAGAGAGAATGTGAGACAGATCGCTGCATGGGGAGAGATAGGGGGGATGGAGGGAGTCTTACAAGGAAAAGATCTGCTGAGGGCAAATTTCCATTCTGCCAAAGTCTGAAGTAAAAAAATAAAAAAAAAGAAAAAGTTCACCCTGCCCAAAAGTTACATCACAATAACCCTCAACACAGTCCTCCGGCGGGGCTCGGCGCTGCATGTCAGAGCGTACAAAGACCAGTGTTTTCTACACTGCAAGGCACCTAAGACAGAGCTAATGACAAACAACATGCTGGTTAATATTTAACATTTTAGCCGATTACGTCAAGTGCAGTTTGTATCCAATGGTCGGCATTTGGGAATCAGCCAGTGAACAGGCATGTGTTATAAACTTTATAGAGTCATCAGCTTAAATATTGTGACAAATGGAAGACTGCCCTCTAGTGTTGGATAAATTTGTCATCAACTCTTAACAAAAGTAATCCTAACCTGGGCTGGAAGTGAATCTTGCCCAGAGGCAAGTCACATTACATGCCTTCCAAGAGGCTCACATGCTTGTCATCTAACATTTATTCAGACTAAATAACTGTGCAAACATTGTTTCAACAAGTCAACATGACATAGTGGCTTTACTCAAAGTGTTTAACAAGACTGTATTTGAAGAGACATTGAAGCCCAAAAAGCAAGGAACAAATGTAGACGTGTGCTGAATGAGTCCACTTCACCTTTGACCTTAAAATAAACAAATTCAGGTAAAATATTGAATGTTTTTTTATGGAAATTCATAACAGTTCAACACCACTTACATTTTTTTTTTTTTTTTTGCCATTTTAACCAAAAACTTTCTGCCTTGTTTCAAACACAAAACAGTTGTGACTTTAGTATACAAAGTGCTGCTACATTGAAATAAATCATCAATGAAGGAGTTTTACAGACAGTTGTTGTTTCCTTTCCAGCCTCATTTCATGTCAGACCAAAAACAAAAGTTAGAAGAAATCCTCTGTGGGTGCTATCCTGATTTCTTCCCCTTCGAGAACTTTAAAGAAGGCAGCAAGGCTCTACATTTGACCAAACCTTCCATCTACAGAGTCCGCACTTTTAATCTTTTTCATAAGAACAATCCTTGTTGGTTCAAGTGCACATGTTTGGGCAGTTATCCCATTCCAGTCCACAGGAAAAAAAAAAAAGTTTTTCTTCCTTGTTATTTAGATTATAAAGCAAGTTGTTAAATGCCGCTTTTATACTTTCTGTAAGCAAGCTCAGGATCAGTAACTGTATTCACAACTGTAAGGTGGCGGAGGTCTGTGACATGGCGTTGTAAATGAAAGTGTTGCTGAACGGCACAAACTGGTGGCTGACGATCTTGATGGCCTCCTGAGCAGCCGATCCTACAGAAAAAAAGAGGACATGTGGATTCATTGGCACTGCCTAGAGATAAGATACAGTGTTTATTAGGATCTCAGTCAATGTCTGAAGATTGCTAAAATATTACCTCCCAAAAATGCAGCAACTGTGTGTGGCTCGGCTGCACCATATCGACAGCTGTAGGTTAGGGAAAAGAAAAAAAGAAATTATCTGGCACAGTCTTTAAAAAAAAAAGCTCCAATCAGTATATCCAGCTGCGACCGTGACTTACAACTCATGGATGTAATCGTCTTTGATATTGACGTTGAGGCTGTACTCCTGCAGCAGGTTGTTCACACAGAGCTTCAGCTTGCTGATGTCGTCCTCCACCTGGTAGTTATAAACTCCTGGTAAGGAAGCACATGTGGGAAAAGATACACAAGAGTCACTTTTACTGGCATCTGATGATGTGTTCAGTACAGTATAGTGTTTAATAATAGGGTTTCCCTCTGTGTGCGATAGTATGGAAGGTTTCCTCTTGATATGCCTGCCAGCCCCTTTTGACTTGATTGTACATTCTCAGAGTCTTCAGAGCTTTTGAGATTATGCTGGTATTGACTGTTTCATGGGTACACAGCTCAACCGACGAAAGACCCAACAAGTTATTTATGCTTTAAGTGTAAAAGAGCCACAAAAGACTGCACCTGTGATGCTGTAATGTAATGATGGAATTGTCCTTCCTGACAGATGGCACAACTAAGTATAGCCTGACAATAATAAAAGAGCTCTCTCTGAGTAGAAAAATCAGTTGCCAAACAAGAAAAACTGAATTTGTGACGTCTTTGAAGAAACAATCTGTAGAATCCTGGACGTACCTGGGTAGCGGGAGTGCTGCTGGTAGAAACGGTCAACAGCACGAAGCATGAGGTAGAAGACCATCTCGCTGTCTGGATTGTCCATGCACGACGCTGAAGACACAGTTATCATTATTAGGTGAACTTCCTTTACATTTAACAGAGAAAACAATACTAGAGTCAGCTCATACACATAGAATGAGCAATGAAAGACTTTAACAGTAAAATAAGAAAGAAAATTAATCTACAACTCACTGATTTCGTCTTTATTTACTGAATCCACGCTGTATTCTTCAGCCAATGACCTGCAGCGCACCACCCTTAGGAAGGAGGCATTCTTACCTAGACACCAACACAAGTAACCAGAGTTAGGAATGAACTGGTTGCAGGTGCAGTTATACTCAACAGTTCTTGTACAGTGACAGCACTGCTGTATGATAAGAAATGCATAATGGTTGTGAGATTTTCAATTGCTGTGAAATTAATGGCAAATCTTAAGAGATTAACACAGGGCATAAAGCATCTTTGAGTCATGGGCTATACTAATATGCACTGTAAAAAAAAATCTTCAGTGGGTACTTTTACATGGGCAATACACAACAGTGTGAGGTTGAGGACTGTATTCATTAAAGAATGGGTTTCTTACAGAACAGTTTGATGTCCTTTTCAGAGATGCTCTCTGGTGGCTAGTGGAAAGAAAGAAAGTTATTTCAGCAAAATAATTTTTAATTCAAACAAGTTTCAAGTGACAGAATTTTTACCGATATATTAATGAACACAGGGGAAATACTGGACATAATGATGGAAAGATTCTCCAACTGAAATCACAATTTGGTTGTACGTCTGCACAGTTTTTTGGCTTCCCAAAATAATTTATTTCTAATGCACATATCATTCAGTTACTTGCCTATTCATAGATTTCAAATTCAGTGATTTCATCAAGCCCTAAATTTAAAATCATTACAGATTTTTTTCAGATTTACCTGAGTAGTCAGTGAAAACATGGGTTTACGACTTACCTTTCCAAAAGACTGCAGAAGACATTCTACGTGCTTAGAAACAGCTGCAGCATCCTGCATTGCCTTTTCCCTGTAACTGAAATAAAGCACGAAAATAAACATCAACATCCACAAACCCACATTATTAAATCACTCAAAAAGACAGATATAGAACTGGATCTACTATTGGATCACATTTTCTAAAACTACTTTCCTTTTCTCATCCCATCTACAAATAAATCTATGAATATTGCACTCTTACACATTTTGAAGGTTGATGAACTTCTGAGAGTCAGCGATCATATCTGGGATGGTTCCTCGTACAGGTAGGCTTCCGTTGCCTTCATTGAGAACAAACTCCTTCACAGCTCGCAGCATCACCCAGAACGACAGCGTCTGGTAAATAAGCACAAACAGAATACATTCCAGAGTCCAAAAGCAATAATCTCAATACCTACTTTAACTATGAAACTTTAAATGTATTTTATAACACAACGGTCTTAGGAAAAAAGGCAAAAACCTGTGATGTGATGTCATTACACTGCACACTATTGAAAAGGTCTTCAACAGCACTAGGAACCTGCAGAAATAAGAGTCATTAGACTTCACTGTGAGGTGTGAAACTATAGAAAACAGACTGGTGGGTGGTTTAAAAGGGATGAAACATGTTGTTTTTGAGATCTGCCACCTTGGTTGGGTTCAGAGCAGTGTTGACATTCTTAATAGCTTCCTCAAAGTTTTCTTCGTCCTCTGGGACACCATTCTCTTTCTTCCGGATCCCTGAAGGAACACAAAATAAGAATCAATCACAGATGACTGACTGAGCTTATAAGCAAATACAGTCGAAATGTTCACAGATACCTTCCCGAATACACTGCCTGAAGGCCTCTTTCTCCTTGTAATTTTTCGGTGGCTGACCGTTGTGCTACAGTGACGAAAGTAACACTTCATTGTACAACAAAACACAAACAAAAACACTCAAGAATATACAATAGTGATCCAGTATTTGCCGGACATCTAGGGTGGCCACAGAAAATATACTGTACCTCACTGAGCCATTTTTCCAGGTATTTAGCTACAATAATAATCCATGGAGTGTGACTGTGGTCCTGCAGAATAAATAAAGAACGGAAAGGGAAAGTATCAGTTCTATAATGCTGACACTAACGTTTAAACTGACAAAAATACACCAATACAATGTGCTGACACCAATGTCCTTACCTTCTTGTCCATGCTGTCAAGGTCGTAGGACTGAATGTGGTTCTTGAATTCAGCAAAAGGCTGGTCTAACCTCAGATCCTCCAAGGCATTGTCTGGGTGAGATTCAATCACTGAAGAAAAAAAGCAGTAAAATGTCAACATATAATTCATTATTATATTAACAAAATTATAAATATAAAGTCTGACCGACAGCAAAAAGAGTGTTGATACAGGTAGTCAAGATCTCAATTATCTCATGTAAATACTAATTCCAAGCTAATTAATGATGTTATTTCTTCACAGTATTGCATTTGTAATTTCATGAGTTCAAAAACTAAAAGCATTATTCATGTAATAACATATAATGTTGTCTAATGTCTAATGTTAAGTGTCACCAAACTAACCTGTATGCTCCTGCACCACCAGTCTCATGTAGCCGATCAGGCCGTAGGTTTTACAGATAAGGAAAGGTACAGAGGCACTCCACAGGACTGAGCCCAGCCTCAAACATGTGCTGTTGAATTGTAGAGAACATTTGACACGTTCATTGGACAGAAAATAAAACAACAAATTAGATCGCAGTTTAAACATTTCCAACAAAACATGAATAATCACCATACTTTTTTACATGTTGCTTCATCCCATGTCTTAAAATCACACCAAGGCACAGTGCTAAGGGCTCCCTCCATGAGGACTTTACAAAGTTTAGATATTTCTTCTGCTAAATGCTATGAATCTAAATGTAATGGTTCAGCATGCTGTAAGTTATTTACCTAATCTGAGTGAGGATGAACCAAAACTCATACCTTTCTGGCAACTGGACACCGATGACTATGGTAAACCTGTGGAAGAACTCTGGATCATTGTCCAGAAGCTTGTCTGGACTCTGCAGGATTGGGGAGAAAGGAAAAAAAGACAGAGCGTGATCTCTGTCACTATCACAATATCATGATGGTATTGATAAATAAAGTTATAGTGTTTTAGTGTCATACAAATAATGGAAATGTTATCATAAATATAAGATCTGCTTGTTTCAATTTCCTGTTAAAAATGATATGCCACTATAAACACATCTAATGGCACCATGTCAAACAACACCAACCTCCTCAACAAAGTTTCCAGAGACATCACTGTTAAGTTCTTGTAGCAGCTCAGTGGCAGCCTGTGCTCTGTTCTGCAACACAGAAGTGGTCAAGGTCAGGGCTCATGTAAATATGCAAACACTATGCACCTTTTTTCTAACAGAGAATATAAGAAAACACTTCATGAAAGACCAAGAAGGGTGGGATGCAGAAGCAGAGAGGATGGGGAAAAAAGTAGACTTTTCTCTGAACAAACTGTGTTAAGTTCATGTATCTTACTAAACGTACCTTTCCAATGCTGTTGTTGCTAAGAAAAAAGCTGCAACACAAGATGAAGAGGTCAGTCATGATCAACATCAAGTAAGCACATATAAAGATACATCATTTTGAACTTATATCTTAAAAAAAACAAACAAACAAACAAAAAACACTGCTGTCTTACTTGTTTCCAACATCTTCCCCAGTAACTGTGTGTCCATCAACTATGGTGAATGCTCCAATGCCTGACAAAGATATCGATTTATTCAATCATAAAATACGTTTTCATCTTCACCTGCAGCATCATCATCATCACTAATACAACGCCACATCTGTGTACCTGGAAGCACCAAGTTCTTCAGTATCTCTGTCCCAGTTGCTGTGGCATTGATGAGACAAACATGTGCATTCTCCAGTGTTTCTTGACCATGGTCACCCCACAGCCTGAGAGCAGGAGAGGATAACATGAGCATGTATTGCCATCTAGTGATACAACTCATCCTCAACCACAATAAGGAATTTAGCAGGAATGACTTAGACAGTTCTGTGACTACAATAACACTGACTGCCGTGTAGCGTACAGTCGTTTAACCATCAGACAGAGAGCTAGATCGTCAGGGTGATGGCAGTCTTTATACAAACTGGCAGTTCCGATGTGCATGCAAACGCCGAAAAGAAAATCGAGCAACCCATCCCGTTAACCTTATAGCTAACATGTTAGCCCGCCGATGCTGTTTTAACTACAACGCACATAGCTAACAAGCTAACGCTAGCTAACGTTGCACTCCTGTCTCACGAATGTCTCTGCTGTGACCTCTCAGATGAAATATACAACCAAGGACGCTACAGACAGAACGTTTATCTGTGAAATATACGATATCGTTACAAACTGACCTGAGTTGCCTGTCGTATTTCTGTTCTTTGGAGGCTTTAGTGGCTGCCATGGTAGCTTTACAATGAGTGACGTCTACGGACGCATTTTAACTTCCTGATCGACAGATTCGACTCGAACGCGCCTGCGCGACAAATCAGTCCCGCACTTTCGATACAAATTGTGTCGTGATTCCCAAATGTGATCGCTTTAACCGGCATCAGGTGTCATTAAACGATTTTATTGATATTGTATTAGTAACAAAGTGAGTATGGTGGTCTTCCGTTATGGAGGCAGTGGCACAGACTTCATGGGGGCCGGGCCACTTTAAGGAAGGGGCATCTCACCCAGGGTGAAGATGGTGAGCAGATACCTACAAGGGGCCACTTTGTCATCCCTTGTGGCAACCAAAGAAGTCATTTTAATTGCCCATGTCATCTTAAAGTTACACTTAAAAACCTGAAATTCAATGTACACATTGGTAGAAAGAATGCCAACATTTGAATTATTTTTTTCTCAGTCTGTCAAATAATCCATGGTCTAGAAAACAGCAAAAAATTCCCTCGAACCCAAAATGATGTCATCATATTTCTGAAATTAGCAGAAATTAGCAGAAGGATTTACATGGTCAATTTTGCTTGAAATATGACTCAAATAGTTGATAAATTTCCAAAATACCAAGCCAGTGAATCCATTTTGAATTGTTTCAGATGGACCAGATTGGTTTAAAGGTGCAATATGTAAAAATAATCCTCCAAACAATTAGGGGGCAGCATACCACACAAGTAACTGTTACTGCTACTGACGTTGCCATTTGCTAGTAAGCTCAGTTAGCTGTGCAGCTAGTGGGGCAGCCCGGGAGCTTGGAGAACTGGAGAAGGAGCTTTGGACCAGGTGGAAAGGGGCTAGCTGGTTAGCATGCTAACCTTGTTAGATATCTCTGCAACATAATACACCCAAAACTATTATTTCTTCACATTCTGTCGATAATGATAGTTTTACATTTCAATTAAAATTCCTACACATTACATTACATATGCATTTGTAGCTCGAAGCCTACTATTTTTCCTCTCTGTACAATATTATTTATTTATTCTTATCTATTATTTTTTTTCTAATTCATTTTTTCTAATTTCCTAATTAGCAGAGTTTTTCATTCTTAAACAGTGATCACAACAACAACAATAACAAATAAATGGTATATAATTTCAGTGAAGGACCAACCATGAAGTCTCATGAGGGCTTACCGAGTACAGTAACATCAGACAGGATAAGCTTTAAAACCTAAGACAGGTGGACAGGAGGCGTGTGTGTGTGTGTGTGTGTGTGTGTGTGTGTGTGAGGGGGCGTGTCAACACGGGGATCATTTCCTTCCACTACATAAACTTCATCAATAGCCGCACCGGCTGATGTCCGTGTCCGTCCTACACGTGCGCACCGGAGTGCAGCAGCCACGCAGCCACAGCTCGCTCACACTCGAGTCTTCCTCACAGGGACGATGACTGGGAATCACTGGGGATACGGAAAAGACGACGGTAAGATCTCGCAGCATCTCTTGGCAGCCTTTTCCAAGTCATATCAGAGGGAAGCAACTTTGTGCGCCGCGGTTCATGCTGACCGGTGCTCCGTCTGGCTGGAGGAGGGTTGCGTGTTTCATCGCCGTTAATGCGAGATTAGCCGCGTGCTTAGAGGGATGACTGCTGTCACCTTTACCTGACTTTCCTCTCGGTGTGTCCTTGGCTCCTCAGTGAGAAACCCTGAATAGCATCAGTGCTGTGGCCACAGTGCCTTCAAGCCAAATGATCTATTTACAGTGCAGCATTGGTTAGTGTGGATGAGACTCTGGAGTGAATTCAACTGATTTATTTTAGATTTCTTGAGATCCTTCTTTAATCTAGAGCTTAATTCTATTACTTTTTCTTTACAGGAGGACCAATGAAATGTGCTTGATTTAAGACAAATTCCTTAAATCAGAGCTTTAGGCTTATGAACAGTATTGGGTGTATTGAAAACAAAAATAAGATAAATAAAAGGTAATGTTTATGTTTGCCTTGCATCATAAGGTCCGTCTATATGGCACAAAAACTTCCCCGTCGCTGAAGGGACCCGGCAGTCTCCCATTGACATCGACCCTCGTCAGGCTTCGCATGACCCCAATTTGGGCCCCATTGTCCTAAACTACGACCACTGTACCTCCATCAACATCTCCAACAACGGGCACTCTGTAGTTGTGGAGTTTGATGACTCTGATGACCGTTCAGGTGAGAAAATGTGTGCGTGTGCATTTGTGTTTCAGTGGAGCTTAAGCTGTGGTTTCTACAGGCTGTAGAGTTCAAGAAAGTAAAAAAACAACCAATAAGTTTCGTCATGCTCTGATTGGATTAAAGGAGATAAAGAGCAATGTGAATAGAGGGCATCTTGACTTGGACTGTGCATTTTCACAGGAGTCTGTAGACTGATTGCTGACTACCTTGCAATTATCGAAAGGTCACAGTCCAAATTTAATCTTGGCGCCGGTATTGATTAGTCAGCCACCCTCCAGTGGAAATGTGTGCTAAAACTTGACTTTCAGTAGACAAACGCCTGAAAGGTGGAATTACCTTGATTTTTAGAAAGTGCAAACCATGCGCATAACTGACCGTAATCAGAGGTTACAAATAAACCACTGATTATGCTGCAGGGAAGTGCAGCCAGCAGTTAACTGTATGAGTATCTGTCTGCTGGACAAGAGATATAATAACTTGAGCTGATCTCAGCGGTTATTATGACTCTATTTGCTTTTATCACTGGGTGGATCCATGTCAACCACCCTGTCATTAACATGAATGATAAGCTCAGAGACGTGGGGCTGTTGGGCTGAGACAGTTTGCACAGAGCAAGCAACTGAAAATAATGAATGAAAGAGGAGACCTGTTGGAGAACTAATGCTCCTCCTCAGCGTCTCCATGTGGTTCAAACGAGGTGCACAAATCCCCTAAACCTGTGGTTGTCAGTTTGCCATGTATGGCTTGTGTCTGGGTGAGCACAGCTATACATTCATGTGTCAGACAGCGTCTTGTGTCACTGTTGTTTTGGTAAGAAAAGGAGGATGGAATATAATAAATGCATCACTGTTAAGATGGATGCCCACTATTCAAGTAATTAAGATAAAATGCATACACGCCTTATAAAGATCTCCCTCTGTATGTTGGAATAACAAACATGACAACAGATAAAACCAGTCATAATGATAATACTTAAATGTGTTTATGTCCTCAAGTAATCATTAATGTTAGCATTACCAGGTCACGGTTAAGGAACTGACTGAGCACATCAGTTATTTATAAGTGATTATTTAATTCTATCACCTAATTTCTCATTTATATGGAGGGCTAAGATTGCCAACATATACAAAGATGATAAAGAAATAAATGAATAGCACAGTAAAGAAATGAATACGCCAGTAAATGCACAAAAATAATATTGTATGGAGGACTGAAGCTACCAAAATATAGAGTAAATAAACTAAATGGTTCAGTGGAAAAAAAATGTATGCATGCAGCAGAAATATAAAAATAAATGTAGGTATTAAATATACATGTACGTTTCGGTTTCTGATTAAACATTCCTCCCCAAAACAACATAGTGCACTTTTTAAACTGTTTCTAAATGGCAGTTGTATTCCTCCGTACGCTGATATTGATTGACTGTTTTCTAGACTAGTTAATTATCCAGAAATGATTATTTTCCTTTTCATGTTAATAGCTAATAGATTTTTCCTTTAACAAATCACATTGTCCCTGTGGTTCTCATGCATCTATGTAAAATGGAGGAGATGAGTGTTTTGCTCTTTTGCCATTCGTGCCGAGCTAATCTGACCTGAACTGGAGTGGCCCGTTTGTCAGAAGGATGTCAGCAGCATCACAATGAATAACCATCAGATTAAACTGCTGTCCATACCCAGCGGTGGAGGCCATAGGCTCTGAAAACCGTCTGTAGTGTCTTGGTAATGGGTCTGACTGTCCATTATGAAATACATTCAAGTGAAATGAATATCTTGTTTGCCAATGGACCTGAATGGGAATCTGAACCACCCTGAACGCAGCTTTAACATTGCTTTATTTAGCAAAAGATAGGCTGTTTGTGTCTCAAACTAAAGCTTGTGCCACAGAGCTCTAATGATAGATGATTTGTTGGTGCAAGAGGCTGTCTGCCTGGTTGTGCTCATGTCTCAGCTTTGAGTGAGAAATTTAATAAAGTCTGCTGGGTGTTAGCAGCTTGACTCATCTCTGTGTGTGTCTGTGTCTGTGTGTGTGTGTGTGTATGTGTGTGTGTGTGTGTGTGTGTGTGTGTGTGTGTGTGTGCGCGCTGCCTGCAGTGTTACCGAGCTGTTTGGATGATGCTACACACAGGACGCTGTGCTCTGATGCTCTGTTGTTCTGGGAAGCAGTTTGTCTGACACCCACAGAGAGTAAGCGAGTGGGTATCTGCCTGTGTGTGAATGTGATTATTATTATTTTTTTTCTTTAACATCTCCTCTCATCTTCTGCAGTGATCCAGGGAGGCCCTCTTGACAACCCCTACAGACTGAAACAGTTCCACTTCCACTGGGGTGGAAAGGGCTGCCACGGCTCTGAGCACACAGTTGAAGGACAAAGCTATGCATCAGAGGTCAGTGCCTGGGATCTGAATGCTTCAGTGTATCAGTGTCTAATTAACAAAAAAACTTAGAATAACCAATTTCTGGTGATGGTGTGTCAAAAATATGGAAAAAAAAAACAAATGCACAAAGCCTCACCTCCTCCAGAACTAAATCACCGTCAATGCTGTGTTTCCTAAAGGTCCAACATGTAAAAAATGACCACCTGTCAAATTCATACTCCAAACAAAGAGGAGGAGGATATCACCAGTAACCACTAACTGATTCTAACTGTAGCTGCTGTTAGCTAGTTAGCTCAGTTAGCCATACAGGTGGTGCTCTTGTTAGCTGACTCTGCCCAGACTCAGCAGGCCTTTGTTTCACGATACAAAATCTTGAATTGTATGCCCTCAGTGTCGTGTGAATTTCCTCCCACTGAATTTGAATAATTGTTTTCGAGCTATAAGTTTGATATTTCAGCCTTGTAACAACACTAGTGGGGTATGTAACACATTTTTCTATTACATAAAATCCAAACCGAGCTCTGTGCAATTTATTCCCCGTCTGTCTGTCTTTCCTCCTGTAGCTCCATCTAGTCCACTGGAATGCTGTCAAGTACAAGTCGTTTGGGGAGGCGGCGTCATGTCCAGACGGCCTCGCTGTCCTCGGAATCTTTTTAGATGTAAGGTGTTTCTTAAGTGCAGTCCTATTTTCTTTTGTATTACCGTAACCGTTTTGCAGATTTGTTTAAGTTTGCGTTAAGTCATGGTAAACCCCAAAAGAAACTAAAGCATAATTATTGTGTTGTAGTCCAGCCCAAACTTTTGCACTCATTCAAACATTTATTTCGTCTTCACTACATTTTTCTTTGCAGCATCTATTTATTATTTGTGTGCACATGTGGTCATTTATGCATAGCAGGGTAGTCAGACTAAAACACCATTTCTTTCTTCACAATTTCACTCATAGAAAAAAAAATGAGACGTGGGAATGATTTCAAAAAGTAGCAAGAGGAGCTAGTGGGGAAAAATTATTAGCTGCAAAACTGTCACATGTATGTGACATGAGTTGTGTGTAGCTGAGAACACAATGCTTCAATCTGTGCAAGGGTTGTGAATAGAAATGTGACATGCTGTCATTAAATAACTTTATTTATAGTAAATACTGTAGCAATTGCTCCCTTCAACAGTGTTGTGGTGCTGTAACCTGTGTAAATATTTGTATATTGTGTCGGCTTCAATGAAAACAGAAGAGTTGTGATATTTTGTAGAATACACCAAGTATGTACATGTGTATAAACTGTTTTAAAGGTTTTGAGTTGTCACAAATAATAGTAGAAAACAATCTTGTCTGTCACTGAAGACAGGTGACGACCACAGATGGCTCCACATGATAACAGACGCTCTGTACATGGTGAAGTTTAAGGTATGTGCGGTGATCATCACTGTATTTTAATGTAATCTGTAATGTTTGTCTGGTTTTTGACCTGCTCTGAGTATTATTACAGTCATAAGTGTCATTGTCTTTGTATTTCTGTTACAGTCTAGTGTCACGGATTTCAAACGTTTCAACCCCAAGTGCCTCCTACCCAGCAGCCTCCACTACTGGACCTACCCGGGATCACTGACCACACCCCCTCTCCATGAGAGCGTCACCTGGATCGTCCTGAAGGAGCCAATCACAGTTTCGGAAAAACAGGTGTGTTTGTAGCAAACATGTTCATAAACATGTATGAAATCTAGTGATGTTATGCTGATGTCCGTCCTGCATCAGACACGAGAAGGCAAGGCTTTTGATTCATGATAATGTGAATGGTAGCTGAGAGAAACACCTTTTTTGATTTTGTAGTTGTGTCCGAGTTTCACATCTGGAATGAAAGCACATGTCTAACTGTGATTGATTTCATGCATCTGTTGCACCCACATGTCTCTCATCTCCAGTGTGATCTTTTCTCAAAATGTGCACTGTGACAGTCATGCTTCCCGGCTGCCATTCTCCACGGGGCTCCAAAAGACCCACAGTCCCCTTTGTTGTCGAACCAGAGATCAGCATCACTGGATCAGTGTGCCAAGCGTTGGTGGATGTGGGGGCGTGGGTGTTGTTGGGTTTGCCTCTGTGCCGTAGCATGTGCAGAAACATACAGCTTCGCCTCAGTATGATGCTAAATTTGGAGGCCAGGATGAGCACAGACATCACTCATTAGGGATACAGTGTTTGGAGCTGACGTTTTTATCCACCCCTCTTAGTAGCGAATGCAATCAGAGAGTTTGGGTCTGACAACCCCAGGTTGCTGACAAGTTAAGCTGACTAGCTGGATGTCTCTGCAGCACATGCCTTCCAGGCCCCCCTGTGAGCTGGCCCTGTGGCGACTGCTGCCAGCCTCTGGATTACACTCTTACACTTTGTTGATCTTCTTTAGACTCGATCCCTGTTTTTATCTCCAGGACTGCGCATGAGGAATCGGGAGTTATAGTGGTTGCGCCCTTCAGGGGTAGTCGCGACCAATCTGTCTATAAACCCATGAGTGTAGCGTAGCTGGGGGTGAGGAGTTAGTTAGGCGACTGGCCCCCTCAACCTATGACTCCAGGCCTTGAGCTTTTGAGCCGTGCCAGCTGATTATCCTTGATGGATGGATGACTAGATGGGTTCAGGGCTTTAATTGAAAAATGCTTGCATGGAGCCCCAGCAGGGAAAAGCCCTTTATATAACAGGGTTTTATTTTGTTTTTCATTTCCCCCTCATAATTGTGAACATGAAGCTAAAGGGGAAACGCCAAAGAGAGGGTGGGATGTTTGAGCAGCTTTTAAGTGGCGTGGTTATATTCAATATTTTTTCTCGTCAGCTAATTAATAAAAATATAACCACAATGAATCAATGCTTCTGTGATGCAGCCTGGTTTGCTATAAAGCCCCATTGCTGTCTAAAAACATATCAGTGAGTCACGCAGTGGCACTGGAATATGTTTCGTTATAACACAAAAAGGACTGATGCATTGTTGGTTTTGGTGTTTGTTGACAATAACATCCAAAATATCACCAGTCTCATCTTTTTTTTTCTGTGCATATAGTGCAAAGTTAAAAACAAAATACAGTTAAATTTCAGTGCATAAATATGACTATAAATTGTTGTCTTTCTTTGTTTTGCAGCTGGGCAAGTTTAGAATGCTTCTGTTCACTGGAGAGGAAGAGGATCAGAGGATGCGCATGGAAAACAACTTCAGGCCTCCCCAACCGCTCAAAGGCAGGAAAGTGCGTTCGTCCAATTAATGTGACCTCAGGAGACCCTGAAGTCACAGACGACAGCAGCGGCTCTTCTTAGACAACAGTGAATGCATTTGTTTGAGTGTACTTTGTAGCCTCATGGTAGCGTGCGGCATCTCTGATTTGCTTTTTACAGAAGGAGAAAATTCAAGGAGTAATTCTCATCACTGCCCGCACATTGAGATGTTTTCCTTCTACTGGTCAGAAGCTTTGAGGGTAGAGGGTGGAATCAGTTTTTGGATTATTTAGGAAAAAATGAAAGGGATACTATGATATTAACACTTAGCAGTTTACTTATTTGACTACTACGTGCTGGTGACATTATCTCAACGTAATGGATAGTAGAAAGTTGGATGTTCATTTGTGCCTCCATAGACCATATTCACACGACGGACATTTTCCTCTGATGTCACGCTCAGGGCAGGAAGCTCAAACGCTGCCAGAATGTTACGCTACTGTGTTCGTATAAATAGGGAATCAGACAAATTGTTATCATTTCACTTCCTGGATAGTGAATATGTGATACCCATTAGCTAACAACTACGTCCTCAATCCTTTCCTAATGTATCATGTAACTTGTTTCGAAAAGTAACGTGAGCTAGGAAGTGGTTGAATGCTTAGAGCAGCTGTTGTACAATGTTGGCTAAGTGGTTAACAAACATATCGTTCGACCTTGACATGCAGCTCAGCATCCCTCCTGATCTGTTTTCACTTGGTGATCAATCCAGAAGTGGTGACATTATAACAATTCATCAGATTCCCTGCATTTATAGGACATGAAACCTGAAACGCAGAAGTACGACATGGCCACTGTGCGAATATGGTCTATTGATGTCCAGGGAAAACTTAGAGGTGCTATTATGTGTAACTGGTGAGTGTGTATGCCAGTGAGTTTGTCACTGTTTGCAGGCTGTTATCGCACCACTCTGCCGTCTGCAGATTCACTTCCACAGGCGCTGCCTCCTTACTGATCCCGATTGATCCCCCGTTGATCCGGCCTATTGCTGCTGGATTCCCAGTCTTTGTGGCCACAGATCCCATTCAGTCCAACAATCCCAATTGGAGGTGGGATTGGATTAGTGCTGCAGTTGCTTAAAGTGCTCTGTTTGGCCATGATGGCGGGCATGAAAGTCCACTAGTGGGGTGATTTGTTATTTTTAGCATGCTGTCTAGATTCAGCAAAGTCCTGTGTTCACAACTGTTTCTTATTTGAGATCTATAAAACTCCAGAAGCGCAAACAAGGGCCCAAACAAATTCAGTGTTCAGTCCAATTGGTTTTTTTTTTGTTTCCTGAATTTCATTTTGCATCCTGACTGTGGTTGTCACATTTGCTGGTCCAGTGTTTCTGCTATGCAGAATCTAATGCACAGAAAAACAGTCAGTATGTAAATGCCTGACGGAGGCCCGGGTATCTCACTTGCTGGATATACGGCTGCTTTATGTAATGCAGTTCCTTATTTAGATGGACTTGGATTTTACTAATTCAGAGGTATGGCAGGGAAAACATTTTTGTTCCCATACAGCACAATGCATACAGGAAGAATGGCACGACGGCTGTGATTGTTTTGTGTTGTTGATGTGACACGACAACATTAAAAGTGTAATTTATCAATGGTTTGAATAATTATGTGATGCATTCGAAATTGTTGACATGTTTTCTGATGAAATAAAAATCTAAAATAACTCTCTTGTTTTACATTCATTGACAGGACTATATCAGCTTTTGTGGATCAACTTTTTACATGCAGAGAAGAAAAGAGTCGTCTGTACTCTGTGATTTGGGATATTTTAGCTCTTGATTCTGCACATTTATGGGTCGTTTGTCTTTCCAAACAAAACAAATGAGAACATGCAGACATTTACATTCATCAAAGATACTTTTGTTCACCTTCTTTGTTAAAGTTTCTATAACTGAACCCTGTACCTGGTATTTGCAATACGTTTTAGATGGAGGAGCCATTCAAGTAAATGTTTAAACACACTCTCACTGATCAGAAGTAGCAGCGCTGGGTTTAAGGTAATTAGTAGCCAAGTTGTTGCCTCGAGGGGCGAGGAAACGGCAAGAAGGAGCAAGGACTGTAATAAGAGTAAATTATTTACCAGTTGTGTTCGCTGAACAAGTTTTATGTGGCCCTAAATTAAGCATGGTAGAGTGTTCAGAGTCAATACTATCAGTAAACTAAAAGAACAGATTCCCATCGGTGTGGCTGTAATCTGCATTCATGTTGAGGGAGGCCATCACACTTATTTGTCCTGTAAGTGTTTCTGTCTTGGTTTTCTGAATAGGGCTGAATACATAATGTAACTTTGAAATAACCATCAATAATAAACAGCTAATTTAAAGATGGTACAATTTCAGAGTTAAATTACAGTGTCTTTTTCACAGTTTATGAACAATAAAATGCTTTGCAAACGATTTATTAAACAATGGTTTATTGAAAGGTTGCAACTGATTTATAAGCCTTTACAGCTCCTTGACAACCGTTTATAAGGCATTTGATTGTTGAAGTGACCATGATCTAAAGCTTTATTCACTTTGATTTTACCATTTATTAGCGGTCCAATTTGCAGTGGCAATCACCCCAACCGACAATCCCAACAAAACAATAAAGACCTGAACTGAACTTAAACAAGATGTGCACAAACGAGCGACCTTCTCTGAATGACTGTTTCAAATTGATTGCGTTTATTCAGAGAACTGTTCATAATACACATTTGGATAAAGGTGTTTGGATTTGATAACGACAATGCACCTTTAAATCAAAGCTAACTGTATTTATTTTATGGGTTATTCATACAGAAACAGAACTACTTTCCCCACGTTCTGTAGGAAACACATCATTGAAGCTGTCTGTCTGTCCTGGATTATAGTGATGTTCTCTACAGACATGCTTCTTACTCCACTAGACTCGGTTTTATCACTCCACCCCCGGGATTCATTACAGGGGACTGTTACTCTACTCATCACTGTATGAGTTGGATGGGCACATTTAACAGTAAGATGTTGGTTTCTGTTCTTTTTAAAGCCTTGAAGGGCAACATGTTGGCATAGATCAGCTCTTTATTAAACTGGTCACAGAGTCAATATTCAACTTTGAGTATTATACAATCAAACAAGAGCATAATGATTGCATAGTACTCAAAGTTCCCCTTGTAAACACTTCATTTGAGAACACTGCTTTCAGTTTCAGTGCTTCATACACTTGGAACATTTTAGCACGTACATATAAACATGTTACAGTTACACCTACAGCTCAGTTTAAGATTTTGTTTTCAAACTTCTCAGCCTTTGAATTGAACTTTTTCTGAACTGTGTGCTGTCCCGTATGGTTGTCTTCTGTTTGTCTTGTATGCACCTCAGTTTTATTATTATTATTATTATTATCATTTTGTTATGTTTGTTTGTGTGCAGTTTCTTATCATTTTCAGCACTTTTATTGTTTTATTTGTATTCTGTCCTAATGCTTCTTATCTGCTATCATTGTAATTTACCCGTTCTGTTTATTTGCTCTGTGATTCTGTTTGTTGTTTCTGTTCATTATCACATTTCTGCACCTATTCGTTTTTTTTTTAATTTTAATTGTGCTCTCAACATCATTGAAAATGAGAGCATGCCCTCAATGACTTTTTTGATATTTAAATAAAGTTTGAAATGAATGAATGAATGAATTTGACAAATGAAAGGAATGGACACCAAAGATAAGGGTGAGGAAGATATGGATAATGTTAATTAAGAAAGTAACAAATAAAAAGTGTTCACTGGGACTATAAATTAAACATAGAATTTAATATTCAGTTAATGACAGCTCAGTTTGCTAGGAGCGATCAAATGTTTATGGCACTTTTTATCACCAGTTTAGATATTGGGTTTCACTTACAGTAAACAACTTAATATTTTTCTTTTTTATTCAAATTCACTCAGGTCTGTGGCTTCAACATGTAGCTACAATATATGTCCAGTAGATGGCGAGTAGCTACAATACACTGCCACCCTGTTTATAATTACACTGTTTACATTGTACAGACTGTATGTACAAGTCTATTTCTATTTCCTGTATTTCTATTATATTGTTTATGTTTTACTGTTATTGTTTTTTGTTAAATTGAACTGTCCTGTGCCACAGAAATGTTCCCATTTGCAGGACAAATAAAGGAATTCTGACTCTGATTCTGATTCTGAAGATGGAGGTCTATTTGCAGACTGAAAACATGTGTATATTCATACTTGAAGTGGATGGGATTTACCAGAGGGTCATTTTTACAAAATCTTGCCTGTAATGGGGATTATTTTCAGCGTGACAGATTTAGGTTGGAGTTCAAAAAATAAATTAATATAAGTCAGAAAAATAATGAAGAAACACACACACTATAATTTATTAGATTACCTAAATTTACATTTGAAGAAAAAACCTTGATACTCGATTCATATTTTGTGTAGTAAATTCTTTTCCATGCTGATATTTTAACATTTGTCTTCTTTCACAGGTATATATCAGTGATTTATTTCTGTTTTGTTTTGTTTTTATGATGCTGTTTCAGTGTGATTTACACACATCATCCAGTTTGTGTGGATTTTCCAGTAGGTGGCAGCATGTACTGTCTTTTGAATCACATGCAGCAAGAGATCTATTTGCCTTAAACAGACACAAAATTGAATTTGATAAAGTAAAAATAAACCACAGACAACATCTTTGATACAGGGACATGTCTCCATGTGACCACTGAATAATGACTGATTACAGCAGAACACTTATTTTACACTGAAGGAGACAGCATATCCTCTATGTTGCTATCAGTAACACTTGACCTTGCCTTTGTCCATCCTCCCTCTAGCCATGTTTGAATCTAGAGGTTGCATTACCCCCTCCTGGTTTTGTTTCCATGTAACTGCTGATGGCTGTGGAAATTTCAGTTTGCAGGTCTATCAATAAAGAATGAAAGTGCGGGCGTGTGTGAAGTATATTTAACACACATTCTCAAATAATGTTTCCAAAATAGCATCAGGGAGATTTATTGAGACAGAGAATACCTGAGCGGGCACATCATCCTCAGCCACAATCGATGTGCCATGTAATCAGATATTACAGTCAAGCCTCAGAAATAGAGTCAGTCACATTTATTTTTAGCATCAGGAGATCTACTTGCTTGTTGTAGTGATTTTTTTTTCCAGACACAGCAACATCTGAGCGACTTGTGAAATACAAACCTGCAGGACAAAAGAGCAGCAGGAAAGGTTGCTGGTCAGACAGAAACAATGAACTTTGTGTCTTTTTTTGAGAGAAAGAGAAAATTGCTGAATTGTCATCATGTTTGTTAGATATTTACCAATAATTTGTGTGTATAAATAATCTCTTTAAAAATGTAAAATGATGTATTCGTTTTTAGGTGCACTGACTAATTTTTACTTGTCAAAGTCAATGAGGACTAAATGTCCTCTGTGGCTCTGAATGAGCTTTGTTAAGGTGGAGAGAATTACTCACAATGTAAACAGATTGATATTCACATATTCATTCATTCAAAAAAAGCCTTACATTGAGTGCGGCAAACAGTCTCAAAATGTGCTCCAAATATAAAAAGTAAAGTAGTAAAACAAATCATGAGAATGTTTTTGGATTATTTATAATGACAAAGCAACATTTTATGTTACAGCACATTGCAGTAGATCAACCGACATCAATGCATTGTGTTTTCTAGGCTTATCAAAAGTTTTCTATTTCATAACTTCTGTGTAGTAATTTGTAACTGCAGCTGTTAAATGAATGCACTGGAGTAAAAAGTACAATATTTCTGTTCAGTAAATGTTACACATGTGTACACACAAAAAACGCTCGGAAGCGGTTAGGGAAAAATCTTCTTACTTACCTGGTTCTTTTACCACAAACACAGCTGGAAACTGTCCCGTTGTCTCGTCATATCCTGCTGTTTCCACTTACAAATGTTTAGACGCTGTCTTGAACAGTGGTCTCTGGTTTTGGAGCAGTCTTGCCTATCACTACTATCCCATTTGCCTTCAGACATGAAGGTCATCTTGTATACATGTAATCTGAACTGATGTGACACGTATTAAAAAAAAGTGTAGCTATTGCAGAATCATTTTATTCTGGCGACTGGGTTAGATGAGATGTACAGAATAAAGCCGCTTAACAAGGGAATGTTTACGAAAAGTACCAGTACCTCAGAATGGCCCTTAAGAACATTACCTGAGTCAATGTTCAGGGCGATATTCCACTGTGATTCATATAAGATGCTATTGATTTGCAGAATGGAAAATGTAGGATACACTGTTTTTGTGGCTCGGCCCACACAAAAGATTAAATGTCAAACTATCTTGGCCTCTGCTGCTTGATTTTGACTGTTCAGTTTTTCTATTTGTCTCTTGTGAATCCCCCAGGGTTAAGGGAACGCAATGCTGAATTGCTGTGAAGCCTTTTTAAGTGAAGTTTATCTGATTTAATTCCTACAAGATGTAACACACTTTTGATGATAAATGACTTCAATTTGAACAAAACCTAATATTGTGACAGTCACAAAGCTGCGACGGCTCAAAGCACACGTGCCTCTAAACCACAATCACCACTTTATCTTAACCAGACTACTGTATCTAACCCTCTAATCTCAGAGTTTTTATGACGCCACGGTCTGTACAGACTGAGCCACTTCTTCTGTTTCCACATTAAAACCGAAAACAGGATGCTTCACTTATAAATCATTTTAAGTTTCTCAATATTGTCAAGGACAGCGACTCTATCTGGCAATCAGGGGACACAGCCACGTTGCAGTTGCCATGGATACAAACAGCACATGGACCATAACACAAACGCTTGGCCAGCTCATATCTCCCCTACTTGTCCACGAGCCAGTGATCCATCGCCGTCACCCCGTCAGAAATAAAACCATACTGCAAAAATATCTGACGCTCCTTTCCCCTAAGACCTCTCGGGTGACATGTGTGTGTTTCTGTATTCATTGGGGAGCTTTATTTAGCAGCAGGTTGTCTATTTTGTGCAGGCAGGCCCGTGATCTCCAACTCGTTCCAGCCAAACCAACCACAACATACACCTGTCTTTTCCTGGACGGTGAAGTCTGGCCTTCACCCAGGTTCAGGGTCGGGTATGAACTATAACAACTTGCCAAACCGTATCCACCTTTTACAGGTTGTGTATACACACCAGATGAAATTAAGGTTGTCAGGTAAGTGGCCTTGGTTCGCAGAGTGGATTGTAAATCACAGCAGAAGGGACGAGATGAGGTTCCCTCTCTTGGGCTCCCTGTTGGTGGTCTGTTATGATAATTGCAGAAAACAGAGCTTCGCTGTCATGGGAGAGAGGTCGTGATCTGTAATTCTATACTTGGCTGTCAACTCATATACCATAAAGGCTTTGATCTATGGACCATTTTCCAGAAAATATCTGCTAGCTCCCCTCTGGCCTTGGTGTTTGATTTTAAGGCTCATATCTCAGTTAGCTACAGTAAATGTCGATTGAGACGGCGACACTCACTGACAGTCACACCCTGATCCCTGACATCTGATCCCTGACATTTGATCCCTGACATCTGATCCAGACGGTGTGGGGCTACCTAGCAATGAGACATGACATATTCTGAGTGGGCAGCAGACACCTACATGGTCCGCAGGGAACACGACGGACTTCACTCACTGACCCCTACAGTTAATCCTAGATCTACTGTTTGCACGGGGTGTCTATAGCAACGCACAGTCAGCGCTGCATCACAGCTCAGTCAACCCCTATTTATCTCACACACATCTGTTTAAAATCAACGTCAGATACATGTGGCCCGCTGAGTAGAGACGTACAACTAATTCTAAGTTAAAGTTAAAAAGAACAAATCTGAGATTTGCAGTCAGGGCTGTTTCAGCCAGGGTTGAGCAGAGATGATGTAAACCAGAAGCCCATTGTTTTAAGAAACGTTGGTTGAAATAGGCTGGACAGTTTTTTTTTTGTTTGTTTGTTTTTTTTGCAGTGTTGGTGCCATTTCCTTGTTGCTAACAGACTAAACCGTTTTCCAGCATTGACATGAGACATTCAAGAAGCATCCTTTTTGGCACCATTGTAGATGTTTTGACGGAGCATCATCGAGCTGACACACCATGTAAACCTCCTCTCCTGAGCTAATAAGGTGTCCAAGAAAATGTAACCATCGGTTTTGAATGACTGTTGATCATTAGACTTTTCTTGAGTGTGAACTACTGTGTGACTTTTTAAACCGTGACAAGACAAAGAGGCTACAGTCATGCAAGCAGCTCTTTGAGGCTGGACTTCAACCCAGTCACAAGAATAAATGTTAGCAAAGATTGTTTTGGCAAAACAACAGTCGACTTTACGTTGCTTCATGTTGCAACTTTTAACATGAGATTTTCCATTTTCTCCTGTCACAATACTGTGCTCCTAGTCCAGTTACGTTTGAAAAATCATCATGTTTTGTCTTAAAATGACTGGAGATGTCCAGAGGTCTCGTTGCAAACACCCTTTTTTTCACTACAAACACACCAGCAGATGGTCCGACTTCCTGTCCAGAATCTGTTTTTTTTTGTTTTTTGTTTTTTTTGTTGCAACAAACACAGCTGAAAATTGTCCCACGGTCTCCTTGAAATCACCCTGTAGTGACAGGTTTAAAAATTTTGAGTTTGAGTTTCTGTACCAAATGTTGCACAATTGAGATATTTCAGTCTAGACCAAAAGTGTTGGACCAACCATGGAACAGACAGACCAACACTGCGATCAACTGGGCCATGCTGCTAGTGTGGCTAAGAACTAATGTGTAACACTGCTGTGATACTATAAAGGAGGTACAAAGGAACATCGTATTAAAAACTGGACATGGACATGTGAGTATCCCCGCTTGTATGTTCCTGGTAAAATATGATAGATGTTAATGATGGTTGAACTTAGGTATATGTGCGCCTTGTCCTTGAAATTCAGAACAAAAAGTACTTTCGATTTTAATTAAAGTGAAGCAGAATGGATCAACGCTTCATTTAAACTTCATCCCTAGACGGACCAATTAAACAGCCATCTGATAACTTAATGGGTCTGACTGGGATAGACCCATGTGACCACTTCCCTGTCTGTCTCTCTGGACTGTCTCCAACAACATCACAGGCCTTTGGCCGGTTTGATCCATCCAGCATCTGCTATCTGCTACAACTCCCACAACCAACCAAACACCACCGACACATTCAAGTCAGAGGGGTCAGTCATGCACCCAGAAGCGTCACAAGTTTCCAAGATCCCTATCCCCCAAGTCCACTGGGTCAAAAATAGTCTCTGTTAGCCTTTTATAAATCAGAGTGTTTCTATTAAAAGCCTTTGGCTGACCAGAAACCTGGGCTGAAGCCACAACACCCTATCTTTAGCTTTATTTATGTCCTGGTGTTGACAGCACCACTTGCAAAGCTTTCCAGTCACTGTTCAATGGGTCACATGTGTGCCGAGCCCTCAGCCCCACGTTGGAAAGCACCGCCGAGTAAAAAACGGTAATCAGTCGGCCCACAGCGCTGCTCAGCCTGCATCCCGTACTGAAACAAACCACCTAACAGCTGCTGAGTTAACGGCTTGATGATTCTTGCCCTCAGATTCTTTCCATCCACTTAGTGTTTATGGAGCTCTCTGCTGATGACAGATAAGCATGTCCACTATTGTGAAATGATGATTGGCATTATTACACCGGTCACATGACGAGAGCTATTGTTACAGGAGAGCTGTAAAAATAGAAAGAATCATACCTGTGGCTTTTTGTCTAATGTAGGTCATACTTTACTGTGTTTTGTTCAATTCATTCAGTGGTAATGAACAAACGTTCTCACCTCTTTCAGTGAAAGCCTCAGTCCCTCGTGCTCTTCAGCCTGGGAACAACATCTTATTCAGGTGCTCAAAGAAGCAGACGGCATTATAGGAAAGCTGGGCTTCTATCACCAAACATGACATGAATAGAGGAATGGATGAGGAGGATCAGTGCTGACAAAGACGAAAAACAGATGAATACAGGGTGAGCACAAAGGAATACATGAAGGTCACCGTTACTTGTGGCCCCGCGGACCGTGTGAATGGATGTTTTCTGTGTGTCTGGAGAAGAAAGAATGGAGGTGTTATTATATTTTAGTGAATAGATCATATTTAATCATTCATTTACTTGTCAAGTCAGCGCCCTTACTGCAGCCTTGGTTTGTGGATGCAGGCTGGGATAGGCTCAAGTTGCCTGTGACCTTGAGCAGGATAAGCGATTGAGAAAATGGATGGATGTCATTTATCGTCCCATCCATCCATCCATCCATCCATCCATCCATCCATCCATCCATCCATCCATCCATCCATCCATCCATCCATCCATCATGTTATTTATTAGTTTATTGCAGGATCATATCCCATCACACCCTTGGCCTGATCGAGGCATGTCCTTGGACGTATTGCCGCTGGGTGTAGGCTTTTACATTTGACTAAAGGTGTATTTTGCTTCGTAGACACTTTGAAGACATAAATATCACAAGAAAAACTCCAAGGCCCTCTCTTCAAACTGCCATACACTCGCATTGTCACAGCGTGGTCATGTTAGACCTTCAGTTTCAGTGTCAGCCCTCAGGGAATGTTGCGCTCAGTAAATGACCCGGTCAGATTAAGAACTTTCAAAGTAACTTGATGAGCAAACGTGAGCAAACACATTCAGTGTCATGTACATATACAGTATCCAAATGTGAATGAAGGAGCTTGTGATCCAGCAGTCTGAGCAGTGACAGGCTAGATCAAAATGGCTAAAAAGTCGAATCAAGTTGCTCAGGCCGCTGCTCTTCACATTTAATCGAACACTGAGGGGATGGCCACAGGACCTCTGTGGAAAAACTGAGTGTGTTACTCCTCCTCCTCCTCCTCCTCCTCCTCCTCCTCAACCTTTTCTCTTCCCTCTCCCTTCTCTTCTGCGTTTTGTCGAGAATATATTCCCACACAATGACAGTAGGTCTCATCCCACTCAAGCTTCAGTTCATGACTGATGGCAGAGGCCGCATTCACAGTGAACAGAGCTGGTGTAGGTGGACTATGTGTGTGTGTGTGTGTGTGTGTGTCTGCGTCTGTGTCTGTGTGTGTGGGCTTGTTACGCTCCTCCTAAGACTTCACCACTGTTACACTAAAGCCTCAGAGCTCCCAATTGTGGGGGCTGCCGTGTCTTGAAGTTGCTCTTTCAGTGTCTCTATGAAATGATCATTTCATCTCAGTGAAAAGCTGGTCATCATTACTATTTATAATCCATTATTGAACCTTGCGTTGATCTGTGTTGAGTCTGAGGAGTGCAATCATGAAAAATGCTTGTGCCAAGATGATGTGTCAGTGCTTGCAGATGATGTGTGTGGGATGAGCGAGTCTGGGAATGAATGACTGGAAGACTGTCATTGTTTCACTGATAATTTGCAGTTTGTGCTGCTGTCACTTGTTAGAGATGTAGGTCTGTGGATGCTCCACAGCGGCTGTCCTACTTTTTTACAGATACAAAATGAACTAGAATTTGAATCAGCCTAGATATGCTTGTTTTGTATCTTAATCTCTGTGATATTAATGAAAATGTCAAAAACAAAAAATACACAACTAACAGTAAAATGACTGAGAACACAACTAATGACCCAGATGGATCTTGAGGTGAGATTGTTTTTTTCAGCTGTTTCCAAGTTCAAGAAGGTAATCTAATCTCAAATTGTATGTCAACGTAAATGAATACGGCTTAGTTTAGACATTTGGCAATTTTAATTCACATGAGAAAAAAAGGTTGTCACGTCTGAACGTATAGTAATACACTTGTGAAAATGTCCAGTTCACATGTGAGAGGATTTTATTTTCCCCTTTTACAATAGTCAATATACGTGTTGTATATTGTGGAATTCACCTGTGCAGAAGCATTTGAGAAAAAGCAAATCACATCTGACACATCTGAATTATGTCATTTTGAACATTTTTGTTTATATGTAAAATTAGAATGTGAAAAAATGAAAAATGCCTATGTTAAGAAGCAATTTCAGCTGACTTTTCTCTTTGTTTCAAGTGATTCTAATCCACGTGTCAAAAGAAGCCAGTCACATGTACATGTGTTTATCAGATGAAATTTCATATGTGCAAATTTTCATTTGTACGTGAAGACAGTCAATTATTCATCAAAATGTCCAGTTCACATGTGACATATTTTTTTTCCCCACGTTAAGATATTCAGTTCATTCATCGAGTTGATTCATCTATTGCTCACAAGGCAGCGAAGCAAACTCAGTCTACTAATGTTAATGCTGTTGGATTACTGGGTAATAAATCAAACCAAAATAAATCAGGAAAGAAAAAAATAAAATAAAGAATCAGAATTGAATATAAGAAAGCTAATTTATTTCCTTTGTTTCTTTTTTTCACATCAGACTCCTTAATGATGCCAGCTGTTTAACAAGATCATGCACAATGTATTTAATGCTCCAGAATAGTTTTCATGATGCTTTCACCAGCACCCTCTGGAGATTCTATCATACGGTACACATTGTCCTGATTAATGATGTACACCTTTTGTTATCCTATCGCTCACGATGCTCTCCAGCGGTACAGTGCACTTTGCATGCTGCCTCTATCGCTCTCACATGACTCCTTCACGAGTGCTACGTGGAATATATCAAGGCGATAATCATACATAATGTGTTTTGATGAACTGAGTTGTATTTAATGACACACGTGACACATATTAATTCTCATTCTCATCAAATCCCATGCAATGACCAAAAAAAAGAAAAGATAATAATGTGTAGCGAGAGTATGATACAGCTTATTCAGACATATTCCTGGTGAAGCAATGAATGCATTATTGTGTATTTATTAGTGAGCAACGTTTCAGTTTCTCTATTATCAACTTATGTAAGTTGTCTGAGCTGGTTTGCTGCAGTTTGGGGGACTTTTGCTAATCAGACGAAGGTGTTAATCAAAGTTCCATGTAACAGCTTTAACTAAATGAATAAATTTAACAATAAATGAAGAGGAACAAATAAGATGAATTTAGACATAGGTCATGAGGAAATATCTTAACTATAAGACACCTGATTCCTTGTGAATATACGAACCATATTATGAAATGTAATCACACCAGGCTTGAATAACAATATTGCAATCATGGAATAATTGACAGCCCCGCTGCTCTGCCACTGAGCACTCTGAAACCCTGCATATTCAAGGGCGGCGTTTTCGCAGTGCCGTGTAGTTGAGTCTGGTGTGCTTTTATGTGCCCATATTCCAGCTGCTTTGTGAATCAAATTGTTGATTTCCGGCTTCCTGTCTTCTTGATAGTCTGAAATATAAGTGATTACAGTCTCTGGAATTCCATAAATAGCAGGAGTGACGCACATACTCTGTCAAATGTCCATTTCATGTGACAGGCGGTCCAAACTGTTTTCCTGCTCAGATTCAGAACATCAAATTACTGTATTGACTGAATAATAGAAAATGGAAGACAGAACTATGACCCCTTCTCTCTCAGGGCTGCAGCTCCAAACATCTCAATTCTCATGTGTCCTCTGCTGCACACAAAAATCCTCTTTCTTTGTTATGGGAATATAAATTACTGAAACATCTGCTCTGGTTTTAAGTCTGGAGCTCACTGGAGGAAGTATATCCATGCAGTAAAATGGCAGCTGTGAGTGTAAACATTATATATTACTGGAGAATTATAACTGATTGTTATATATGGTTGGGTAGTTCAATCTTTAAACTAATTTCAGTGCATCATATTTCATAAGACTATTGCATGTTTATTTTCTAACTACGCTGTCAAATAACTGTCAAATAAACTAAAAATTGCAATATCTGTATGTAATGTAAGGACTGGTTAAGAAAGAAAAAATAGAACGTCTGTTGATTAACACAATTATGATTGCAAAAATTAAATACACAAAGCCAACACATTTTCACTTCTTTCTATAATGAGTTTTTATTCTATTGTAAATCCCTGAATTGAATTTCATGAAAGCATTGGATAATTTTTAATTTTTAATGGCGTTTGTGTGTTTTTATTCCATTGCTCGGACACATGCCCGTGTTGTTAAGGCCATGGCTGACTTGTGTTTTTGTTTGTAAATCTAGGTATTAATAAAACATCAAGATTATTAAGCGAGGAATCTCCGTCTGTCTGTTCTTTTAATGCTTATCTCGAGAACCCTTGATCCAGTCTACTTCACACTTGGAGGGTTTTTTTGCAGCGTGAAATTTGACGCTGAGACGCACAATTAGTTCAATATTCATATGTTTTGAATAAACAGCCAGCACCACAGCAAGGACGTGGCTCCAGTGCTCTGCTTCATGGGTTTGCAGTCTGAATCTGGGCTCAAACCTGACTCCTCTCACATGAACTCATGGGGAAGAAGACTTAAACAGAATGGAGATTAGCATGGCGGTGCGACAATTTGCTGTAGTAACAAGTTGCAGTGAGAATACAGCAAAAGCAGAGGGTTAAATAAGTCTGGATTAGTGGGGAGATGTGGTCAATACTAGTTTTTAAACTTCAGTGAGAAGTGAAAGGCAGCCCATCACCTGTTGAGATAATCTCGCTTTTAAATCTTAAATATCAAAAACGTTTGATATTATGTTGCCAGATAATCTGAGGGGGCACTGCACTAATTTCAAAAAACGGCAAACCCCTTATGAAATGTAGAGGAGCAGAACTATAAAATATAAGTACTTCAAGTTTGTATTTGAGTTAAAGTATTTGTTTCATTCCTCGACTGTTCCAGCATAGCAGCAGCAAACAGGATTAACAGATTCTCACGCTGCCAGTGACAGTGTTAAGTGAAACAAGACAGCCTTGGGCTGCCAACAATCACAGGTCAACTTCACTTGACCCGGTTTTAATGTTAAATAAAGTCTTGATCATACAAATGGTTTACTTTTTCAGTTGTTTTCATTAATGATTCCCTTGAAGAGAAGTACAAATGTCCACACTGAGTCTCAGAGTTTCTGCCAAATCGCTTGTTAAAGTGAGGTGACAGTGAAAGTGGACAGCTGGAGCACATCAGTCACCAGTGAGTTGTGTTGCTGTTACGCAGCACCATTCCTGTCAGTGAATCAATTCATCGTGCAAATGGAAAACCCTAACAGCCCATGACCTTTCTCAACTGCCAGTAATTGCAGGCAATTTATATTAGTCAAACATAATTTACTGAAAGAGCAAGAGATGCTGGAGCAACTAAGAACAAGTTAATTCCCACACTCCACAAGCCATTTAATGCACCGTCTCTTGAGGTCATTTCAAAGGAAGGACGTTCATGTTTTTAACCTTTTCAAGATTTAAGTCTCCATTAGTAAAATATTACCAGGAAGCAGATGTCCCACATGTTCTGCAAGCTTCGTTGGTGGGAGCTTTTACCGAACAGACATTCAAATGAGAGTCTGTTTGCTCTGTGTGCAATCAGTGGTGTTGAACATGGTGATGAAAAGGTGTTTGCCTCCATAAGAAATGTAATCAAACATGTTGCAATCAAAATGCAAATGAGCAGCGTATATCAATCTGTACCTAATCTCCAGACCTCTGTAATGTAGGGAAATATGGCAAATTACCTGAATGAACAATGAACTGGCTTCTCACAAAGACGTCAGACTCTGAGGAGATCACAGCAGACACAAACTGGATTTGTGCCAAAACTCTCTCAAACCCACAAGAGATGTAGATGCTTGATTTCATTAGAAACCTTTCTTTAGTTGTCTGATTTTGGGGTAACACTTTACAAAAATGGTGCAAATGGGGAACGAATCAGGAGCAGCTAATGAATCATTGATGGGTAATTCCTGTCTATATGGCAGATCATGATGAGTTACTTGAGACAGATCGATAGATACTATGAATCATTAGTGAGTGATGAGTGAATATCTGTGAATTGATATACACTTCCTGCATCCTTATTAACCATGAACCAGACACTGAGTGGCACAAACTAGTTGCGACTCATTCAATGCTAATTAATTAAGCACGACTTAAGCTTGTTGTTCAGTTTCAAGTAAATTCATATATTTATCATACAACCCTGAAATCGCAGTCATTCAAAAATCATCTGATCTGTCAAGTCGTTTGTGAGTCACCCCTTAGTTACAACGCACATTTTTGCGCCCCGTATTATGAAGTCCTGGCCGTTTTTTGTTGTGAAACCTTCTGTGGAGCTCAAATCAGTAAACAAAATGTTGCAGCCTTATTAAATCTATCAGGTGGGAGGGACTACCCTGGCTGACTTTAAAAATTAGTGTCCAGAAGTAGAAGGGGTTTATGGATGGCAGTGAACCCCTTCCAAGGACTCAGATTTGTATATCTACAAAGTAATTTGGCAAACGGAAGCTAAGAGTTTTGAATTGAGTTGAACAAATTGATGTCATTGTCCTTTGGGATGGCACATTAATAAAATGGGGTAATATTTATGTGACTGGAGGCTGTTACAGGTATAAACATTCAATCGCTTTCTTGCTAACCTAACCTGGGTGTCTGCAAAGTCCACACAATCCATCCACCAGCAGCTGTATACAGTACGTTAATAACAATGTTATACCTTATTTGTTTGATCCACATAAACACAAAGATGTTGGTAGCTTGATTTAATTATATTTGGAGAGAGGCAGGCTGGATGGTTCCCCTTGTTTCCAATCTTTCAGGTGAGCTGAGCTAACCCACTGCATGACAACGAGACTATCGAACTCTCAGCAAGACAGGAACTGAAGAGGTGATAATTTTAGGGTGTATCAGTGTGAGCAATCCCGTTCACATAACTAGATATGATCCATGTTAATATAAAATGGTTAACAGGTCTTCTGGTAAAAAATAAATGAGCTTCCTGGCTGGGGACAATTTATGTGTCATATTTGAATTAATGGAAAACTTCGGGAAAAAGACATCGGAAATGTCTTGCATCAGCACTGAAAGCTTCAAGCAGTAAGTCTCAGACAGCTAGAGATTGGAAAACTGTCACATTTGGAGCCAAAGTGAAGCTACTGGATCTTAAAACAAGCTTAAAATAGCCAAAGCTGTGGGGAAACTCAGACCTGGGGGGAAGAGGGATTAGGAAAAACACTCGTCTGTGCCGGTAACCGAGCAATGGAAAACCGGCTGGCCTCCTGAGGAAAACTGACCACTGCTCCACTGTTCCTGTCCCCAAGTGTCTGTCCATTTGCAGCGACTTTATCTCTCATTCCCCAGATGTGATTGGAAATCTCACCCCCCATTTCTCCATGTGGCCTTGCACCCCAAATTGGCCAGCTGAACCCTCCCTGTCCTCTAAGGATCTGTGGGGACACATCAAGGCTAAAGTTGGAGGCTCATTACCTCCCAAATGTAACGCCTGACCCCGTGTCACAGGGCTTATCCCTTCCCGCCTGCTCTCTCATCTCCCTCAGGGTCCTCTTCAGTGTACTTTTCTTTGACTTGGAGCCATGTTGTGCTTTGATTGGAACAGTTAGCTGCAGATATAAATAGCCTAATATAAACGGGCAGTGTGTGCGTAGGCTATCAGCTGCATTGTCTATATCTGGTGAGTCACTGCACATTGAGATGTCCAGTTTGTCCAGTTGCAGCACCCAGGCATTAACACACATGTGAAAGTGAATATGTAAATATGGTTATATTTAGATTTGTCATCTCTTTCCTGCTCCATCGCTGCTTGTATTTGTTCTTCCATTTCATGCATGCTGGAACAGTACATGATGATGAGCAGCTGAAAACACTGTCTTCATAACAGTCTAGTAACCCTAACCTGGAAGACGAAAGATAAAATAAAATAAATAAATACAGCTGCTAACCTCCACACAGATGAGGCCTAGATTTGTAAATTTGTATGTCATCACTTCAAATCTGTTATTCTTGTCTCACTTCTTCATCCTGTGTCCTATAAATTATAGAAAAATGAGCACTCTTTGGTAAGTCTATTACTGATGGTACGATGTGTACCTAAAAATGATTACCCATGATTTACTGGGACACCTGAATAGAACAACACCATTGTCAATATTATTAGTAAGAGAGCACTTTCCCTACTATGCCAAGTAAAAATGAATTGACCTTAAAAATATCCATGCTGAAGTTCAATACGTCTACGTACTGTGTTACTGCAATGTCTGCTGAAGTTAGTATGTTAACCAGCTAGCTCCTAATCCTATAACCATTTTTACGGCATAGGCGATAAATAATTGTATGAATAATAGAGTAAACATAAGTAATAAAGATATTTTTCACATATTTTCTGTACACTGTATGAAGTTTCTCTCTGGCTGAACTAAGACGAGCTTAACAGCCTTGTAAACAAATGGTAAAACGCAGCATTAAGCAGTTATGCTGCCCCCTACAGTTCTGGAGCGTTTTTTCAGCAACACCAGACACTGCCCTGTAATAAAATCATCTTATAAAGATGTTATAGCTAATGTGTGAGACAGTAGTTACATCCGAAAGACACAGAGCAAAATTATGTTTGCAGGATTCACTCATCCTTTAGCTTTAGGTTTTAGTCTTTTTCTTTTTGACTTTCTACACTCGCTAGTTGCCAACTTTGTTTACTTGACACTACTCAGAAATCAGTTGCACAGACAAGGTAGTTTCTTGAGGTTGCATGTTATGTTTATGTCATGTTCGCCGACTCCCTTCCTCACTTTCTGACGTATATCATCTGGCGTTTATCTGGAGGTTATAGCAGCAGCTTATCAAATGACACACACTGGTATCTTGAATAAATGTATGGATTTCTCTGGGTTTGAACATTGTTGGAGGCATCTGGGCTAATGGAAATACAAAACATAATGAAATTTATATTAATGGCCAAGTTGTTCTTTGTCATTTTAATGAAGAGATGTTAAATATTATATCTTTACATTTTTTACACATTTCACAATATTATTGATTTGATTAATCTTAAATGTTGGTTGGAAACAATTGGTGACTAAAATGATCCATCTGTCTTTTATCACAGTATAGTAGCTTTTAGCCTCTATGATGTCTGTGAGACGAATAATTATCCAAATTTAATTAAACTTTTGTCACAGCAGCTAATGGGTGATTGTGTAATTTCTAATCAATTTTGAAACGCCTTTTCTTTCAAGAATAAGATGTGATTAGCTTGCTGCTGGGTGAGTGTCATTCAGTGGACCTTCAACTATGGAGCTATTCATAGCAACACTGGTCTGAATATAGCTTTGCTTGCCAGTTAGGTCGTCTGGGTCAGCATTTATAAAGCCTTAATCACAGAGACCGGACCGTGCTGCTAATGCAATAGCAAACATGGGACGAGTTCAGGCTGCCTCATTAGATTTAAAGTTCTGGGGTTCATAATGTTGCAGCGTGCAGGTAGAAGAGAAAAGACTTCATGCAGTAAATGAGCCACAGGTATGACAGGCTCAGATCCACCGCATGGTTTATGTACAGTTACACCTAAATGGAAGTTCAAATGAAATCACGGAGTCATAGTTCTTCAACATGTTTGAATATTTCCGATGTGTTAAATAAATCACATGTTAGCAGAGTGAAAAGTCTTCACTTTATAATACAGACGTCAATTTTTTGAAGTTATGTCTCAACACTCGAAATATTTAGAGTTTAATCTTGAAGTGTTCCGACTCAAAATTGTATTTTTTCTCCTCAAAGTCTCTCCTTTCCCCCCTAAACTTTGCCTTAGTACCGCAGTTGTGTTATATAATATATAATATAATATGCTAATACTTGTGTGAATAATCCAGTGAAGATGTTCAGCCTTGTGTTACCCTTTCACAAGTACTTTGTTCTTTTCGGACACTTATTTTTTACAGTTACGGTGACAGACTCTCTCTACACACTCCTACAATCATATTTTGAGGGTAATTTATTTAATAAAAGAGACAAAACATACAGGAAACAAAGTTAAAGATAGGTCTGATTGCTAGCATTTTTTTCCTTATCGCAATAATATTGTTATCATGAAGGTAAAATCTGACATGGTGACAGCCCTACTTAGTACCTTGGTGAACTAACAAGGCACCATTTCGAAACTAATTAACTGGTCTACAGCAAAATAACATGACAAACTTAAAACAGAAGTCAGCATCATGACCCAAGCATGTAACACACAGGAGACATCTTAACTAAGTCAGTGTACATCTGAACTTTGATCCAATTACTGAAATATACATTTATCATTAGACATTCATGGTCACTTAATGAACTAAGTGCCCTTCAAGCAACAAGCATTACATCGGTCCAGTTGGTCTACAGCAAGGAGCTCGACTGACAATACCATCCTAATCAGATTGAAATCTTCAGGGGAACTCTCTCCTGGTTAGTGTTACTTGGCTGTTTGGGGTTCTGGTAGGACAGTCTCACAAATACGACAATGAGGATAGTTCCTGCAAGTAAAAAAACAAACAAACAGACAAAAAAACAGGCAGAATTCAACAAAATTGCTTTGTTACTGCTGATATTTGTCTAAAATACAGTGTATTGGCACCTTTTCATGAAGCCCAGACAAATCTAATGCCACCCACAACAATCCTGAATTACCAAATACTACTTCTGCTGAAGCTCGTGACGGAGCTTTTCCAATCACAAAGGTGTTGCACTGGCATCAAGACTGTTTTCATCTGACTCTTCTTACCTATGACTGCAAATGTGCCAAGCAGAATGCCCACCGCAGACTGAATAGTTGGCATGCCCTCTAGCTGCTTGGCGGCCATTTTGCAGTTCCCTCTGACGTTGCAGGGACACACTGTCACTAACAGGGAGAACAAACAGACCTTTCAAAAGTCGCACAACAGAGTAGCTCTGACAAAACAGGGAAATACAACTGAGGGGGACAAATTGTGTTATGTTCACTGGGGCTCAGCAAATAAGGAAGGAATCAAAGTTCTATCAACATGACTTTCTAAAATATCATAATGTACAAGTTCATCTTTACTGCAAAACTGCAAACAGGGAACACCAAAGCAGCACTTACATCAGACACCTAATGTATCTTCATAACCATATACAGTAGTTCAACCTAAGTTGTGTATAAGATGCTCTGTGTGTTCTGTATAAGGTGTCAGCAGGCCGTGCAGGGAAGAACAGTCTTAAGAGAGCTGTGTAATCACAAGCCTGGAAAAATCATTTGTAAAGTCCCATTGCATCATTGTCAAACAAGAACAGCGCGAGGACAGGCTAGCACGCAGAGGTTGAACTTTATTGATTGTTCCTACGCTCACATTCCATAACTTCCCCGTGCTCGATGAAGCCCATCGGTGGGAGAGTCGGCATTACCTGGCAGGTTTATGAAGGTGCTCCTGGGAGGAGAGCTGCTGTCAGAGATGGTGAAGGGCACAGTGTAGACCTCTGGGGCCAGGTATGGGATGTTTAGGGACAGGTTGGTGTGGGTGTCTGACAAAGGACAGAACATGGGCTTGACGGTGAAATGACACATTAAAAGCAGTTTATTACGTTATTGGTATGAAATTATATATTAGACTAAAGCATGGTTTTATTTTGCTTTATCAAAAAGGTAAAGGTCTCCAAAAGTGTCTCCTGCAATCTTTAGAAAGACAAATTATTGGCTTTTGAAGATTTTAAGTTTTAATTACAATTACTGCAAAAAAAAATTGCTTTTCATACTGATGTAAATTCACAGTCACGTATATAAAGACTTTTACTATTCATATGGATTACTTTCACTTTACCAAAGGTCTATTTTAACATCCTTACTTTTACTCAAGAAGGATTTTTGGGGTGCTTTTTACTGAACTGTCGCCTGCTCTACTTCAGACTACGTTAAAAATAATGTGTGCTGCCTGGTACTGGTACTTAAGTTGGAAGAATGGCTCAATTCTGGTTTCTTACACTGGAAAAAATGTCTAAATGAGTCAAGACATTGTAAAAAGAAAATGTTTCTGTCTTGTTATAAGTTGAGAAATCTCATAATGGAACAAGTAAAAAATCTCTAAAAACATGGGTCATATATCTCACAGAAATGTATCTTATATTAAGTCTAGAGACAAATATACTTGTTATTGTACCGTGTAAATTCTGCCCAAAAGAAGGGAACGCATAACTTCCTGTCTGGCACATCACATATCAGAAAAGTAAATCCTTAAAGGGCGTTAAAATAAACTAAATGCTTTGTCACATCTTATAGGAGTCACCTCACACCTCATTACTTTATTGTGGATATGCCACCACATGCAGCATTACAAAAAATATACAGTTTTTTTACAGCCAAAGGAACAAAAGTCAGGAGTCGAAAGACATCCATACAACTGTGCCACTATACAACACTGTATGGAGGTCTGCAGTGTGTGAGTCTCTCATCTTATCTCTGTACATCAGTCTAAAATACACGTCTGGCTGCATGACGTAGAAGTCCTGTCCTCGAAGGAGAAGTGTTTTATCAAGTTGTTTGAACTCTTATCTGAAGGTCTTCAACTGCGCGCTTGCACCTCAACCATCATTCCCCTTCATGTCGGGGACACATGAGCTGTGTAGCACTTCTGCAGCGGTTGTTAATGTATTTTATCATCTATCGGCACCGATGTGACGTGTTAGCAGGATGGATCGGTGACCACCTGCCTTCTCAGAGCTATTTTGGATACCTGCGATAGCTTAAGTATTTTTGAACATCATTATGCAATTAAATGCGTTAAAGGAAGACTGGATGTATGTCATATATGAATAACTGAATGCTGCCTCATTTACTGAAAGTCTGTCATATGGTACATTTGAGACACACAGATCCACACAAACGTGTTCACCTTTTCAGGAGAGGCTGACGCTGTGGCGTGCAAACTCTACAGCTGACATTATCGTTGGCACAAGTACACATTATTGGTACGAGCATCAGTGGCTGTGACCAGGTGCAAAGCATTCTGGGAGCTTCTCTTTTTAGCCTCCATTAACTGGCAGGAACCCAGCGGTGACGCCAGAGAAATTACACAGAAGATATAATTACAGCTGGGCTCAATCAATACCAACAGGAACAGGGGAGTGAAAGAGGGAGATAAAAAAAAAAAACCCTGGGAGGGAAGCAGTCGAACTGTTTGAATGACTAAACGACAGACGTCACGGCGGTAAATTGTTTGCATTAAGCGAGCCCAACACTCGCAGCTCCCAACTGCAAAAAAGAAAAAGGGTAATCAAATTATACCTCCCATCTCAGACAGAAATTATGCAGGAAGAAAATAGAACATGGCAATTTGCACAGCCTCAGGGGCAGATCACTGTGTTCTTTGACTACCTGTGCTCACATAAGGCATATCGCCCTTTTTAATTCATACATGTCAAAGTGACTTAAAATGTTGAGCACACTGTGACAAAGTCATGTCCGCTCACTGCATTTAAAAAATCCATGAATAAGTAATGTTACATAGCACGGACATCAAATCAACTTCCTCTCTGTCTACATTATTCAACAGCAGGCTGATTCGGATCAAATGACTGGACTTAACATTTTACTCTGTCCACTCTAGAAGACACAACATTTACATTTTCATTTCAGACCATCTCAAAGTACAGGATAACGTATACATTTGTCCGTGTCACGGTGATCGAACATACTGTGTATGATACACTAATTCAAATAGAAAGTCTGTTTGCTTTAATGAGAGGTAACGCAGGTCAGATGTCGGCACAAGATGCTGTGTTCTGGCGTTTAAGGACAGAATATGTTGGCCAGCTCTGGCCCACGCGGTGTGTCACTGCCAGGTTTGGTCAGGATTTGTGGGAGGATGGCTGCATCCATTTGACACATGTCTGGCTGGCTTTAAAAACCATGTTTGTACCCAGGAACATATGAGGCACTTAAGCATAAGTACTAGGTGAATCATTGATTGACTAAGCCATGATAATTAAACCACTGGTATTACGAATATATGAAAAAAGTTGATTTAAACGTCAGTGGCTACAATTAATGAATGTTGAAAAATAGCTAACAGCTTCTCCGAATAATGTGGCTTCACTGCACTCTCTTTTGACTGAATCAGAACACTAATGGGGTTTTTCTACTGGCACAACGAACCACACTGATTTGCCGCGCCTGGGATGAACCTTCTCGGGCTCGAGCCGACCCTGCCTTCAAGATGGTGGACTCAAGCTGAGCCAACACACGTGTATGGAAAACCACCGTAATACAGTATGAGGCAGATCGACTGAGTGTGTCTAGTCCGCGTTCGCCTCACCGTTAATCGGTGTTAGCTTCCAGTTCCGTCGGACTGTGGCGTCACTACGCAGGGAGAAGTTGAGTCGTCCTCCGTGCTGTGGACCGTCGCTGTCCCTTGAGGCCAGCACCAGAGCTTGGTCCTCCCAGCGAGGTGTGCACAGGTACTTCCAGGAGTAGTCGCCAACTAACACCGGGCTGTTGTCGTTCACATCCAGGATTTGGACAGTCACCAGGGTGGACGCTGATAACGACGAGTTTCCTAAGAGAGACACAAATACAAATAGAGGGATTTGGAGTCATACAAAGATTATTCAGGGGTCCACATTTAAGATCGTATGTATAGAAATCCACAGATCAAATCATGTTATGAATAGATTTATAATTGACAAATAATGAACATGCTCTTACTTCCATCCACTGCAATGACCTCCATTGTGTACGTGCTGTTCTCTTCTCTGTCCAAGGCCTGCACAGTCTTCAGTTCACCAGAATACTTCCCTATTGAAAAGTATTTCTTTGTGTCTCCCTGAAGGGAATATCTGCAGAAAAAAAAAAAAAGTGCAACTGCATAAACTGTGATGATAATGAGGTAGATGGTTATTCCTACATCACTCCTCAGTTGATTGGCTCACCTGATTGGGTGAGAATCAGGGTCGTAGCCTCGGATGGTGGCGATGACCCGTCCTGGCTCCTCGCCCTCCCTGACTGTCACCTCGTAATGGCTTTGAGACAGGATTGGGCATTCGTTCACGTCGTCAACATAGATGGAGACTGTGGCCGTGGATGCAGGTCCATACCGGCCGCGGACCAGAGCCACCGGGTTCTGAGCGCTGAGCACGAGGATGTACTCACTCTCGCGCTCAAAGTCCAAGACCTGTAAGAAGTATAACACACAACATAACAAGTACACAATACACAAATTAACTCTCTCATACTGTATACACACTCGAGGATACAGGGGGAATATTCAGGGAAAATGGTAAATCACTCTTTATGTCAACCAAATGCACAAAGACAGTTGTTCTGCAGGAAACCTTTGGGCCCTGCAGCTCACATAGATCCCACTAAGCGACACTTCCTGATGCCAGTGACCCCCCCTGCAGGGTAATGCATCCTGCCACACAACAAAAACTGCTCAGGACTGGCCGTGAGGAACATGACAAAGAGCTCAAGCCTCAACCTGGCCTCCAATTTCCCCAGATCCCAGTCCTGTGCAACATTTCCGGAATGTGCAGTAGCAAGTCCCATTCGTGGAGTTTCCCAGGTTGCCTAGCAGAACGTCGCATTAACGGGATGATCACGGCAAGGCAAACGCTCACACGTCAAAAAAGAGATAGCATGCCATCTTTACCAGGAGGAGAGGGACACAGTAAAGTCCCCCTGAGTCACGTTTCATCTGACTTCCAATCAAACTAGAAATTACTGGCCGAGTTCTGCTTCATTTGCAATGAACCAGACACTGGTCACAGGGAAAAGAGCCAGTTGAAGCATTGTGTCACCAATGAAACATTTTCCATGATGATGACTGAGAGCAACTGCTGTGTGACGTCGCTACATACCCCTGTATGAGCAGCATTGTCAAGCAGATTTTGTATGATCATACAACATAACATTAACATTGACACTGGTATTCAATATGTCAATTCTTGATTGTAATCAAGCGTAAAAATGACAGCTAAAGACAAAAATGTATCAATAAACATTTTTACGTCTCCTCTGGGAGGTACAATATGATTTATATTTGGGCCCAAACTTTAGCAGCTAAATAGCAGACTTTAAATGATAGGATTACTGTAATCTGGATGCTAAAAATAGTAACTGTGACCTACTGACTTCGTCTGAACAATTAAAAATGTAGTTTCACAGTGACGGCATGGAAAGATTAGCAGCAGTTATGACAGATTTTACTGTGCAGCCAGTGATTTAAAGACATCACACATAGAAAGATTTTACAGATTTCTGAGGCAAAACAATCCATTTGAAGGCAAATAAATCGTATTATTTCATCCTAATCTCTAATGTATTTGATCATTTTAACACAGTCTTCTGAATCCTCTCCTGAACGTGTATTCGCTGTCAGGTTTGACCTGAAACGAGTTCTTTCTGCTCGTGAAACAAGACATTATTAAACCAGCGTTGCCTGACATCATGCTGCTCAGGCTGAGTGCGTCTCTGTTGCCAGGGAGAGGAGACGCAGACCTCGGTGGGTGCACGAGTACTGCTGCTGACTGGAAGTGACGCATCAAACTGCTCATTGTGTTATCAGCGTGGCAATACATGTGCATGGTCTCTCTCGAGGCTGTTGTCACCTCAACCTCTACAGTACAGGCATCATGTAAAACATGTGGGCACTACTTTTTATTTAGTCTGGGTCACAGTTACTCTAAAATAAGAATTTGACTCCCTAAAACATAATTGTCACCTTCAGTATTGATACTCAGTCGAATATTAACTCTTTTAGCTCTGTTTCTGGTCTCCACCACCTCCTGAGGGAAATATCGGGCTCTTTAGCTGGTAAGTGCTGCGTTCAAGAAAAAACAAAATAATAAACCCGAAGATGCTCTGTGAAGCTGAACGCAGCTGCAGAGATGATTCTCGCCTCATGTCTTATATTTGCTTCGAACTTCCTGTCTTTGTCTTCTTTCTGTGCACACCTGCATTTTGTTAGTTCATCAGCCCCTGAGTATTTAAGCTTGTGTTCTCTCCTTATGCTGCATTCAGGTGCTCCTCGGATGGTCCCACTTCCCGCGTTGGGAAGTCATTCTTGCAATTCCGGCGTGTTCATACGTGATGTCATTATTTGGGAGCAACATAGACACCAAAAAATGTCACCAGAGCGTATAAACCAAAGCTGTTTCTAGTGTTTGATTGACATGGTACCGCAAAGGAAACAATACAATGACTATACAATACATGACTTTGGTAAAACTTCTGCCATGTTTCGGCGTCATATGACGGCAACTTGGAAAGTTGTTGTTCCAACTTGAGAGGGCGATCACTTGAATATTCGTATCTGGAAAAAAACGTTTTCCAATAATTCAGACAGTACATGAATGCACCGTCACTTTTTGTTTGTCTGTTTTCTTCCTAGTGTTTGTTTGCCTGCTGTCTGTGTCCTCCATGTTCCAGCTTGTGTTCCCCGTTGCTGTCTGCTTTGTTCTTTTACACTCTTAGTTTTTTCTTGTCTTTGTGGCGCCAGCTCTTTTATCGACTGCATTTCGATATAAATGACAGTTGCTTTTAAAAGCCGTCCGATCATTCCATGAGGTTCTTTTACACTGACAGGCGCCATTCTGCATTTCAATTTCCAAAACAAGCCTCCTGATAGCAGCGAATAAAATCATTACTACATATTTTAAGCTATGTAACAGAACATCTCCAGCCTTGCTATTGCTCTCTATGGTGAGCAGATTCATGATGACCAATCCCAGTGAAATTCACAAACTCAAGGAATAATTTTTGATCTTTGCTTACCTGCCTTCTTACAAAAATACAGTTTGTTGTGTCACGCTGACTCATCCATCATAAACGTCGCTATTCTGATTTCGTCACTCACGGCATTATCACAAAGGACATTTAAAACATTTCTAATAAGCACATTACAAATGTCTTTATAATAAATATCTCATTCATGTGACTGAAGCGAAGTTACACCATTCTGACATCATTCGATGTGATTCACTCCAAACTGGTGACTCACACTTTCAGTCAGCAATGGATGAATATGTATCAAGGACTGAGTTTGCTGATAACTTTGAATTAATTCATTGATGTTCCATATTACATTAATGAGCTTAATCCAATTGTTACAGCGAGCTCCAATTCATCATTTTGTCTCAGTCTTCTCTTAAACGAGATGCCCTCACATGTGATGTAATGTCTAGCATCTCCTGTTGACTTCATCCTGATTGGATTCCCCTCACTTCCCCCTGTTCATTACACATTTACTTCAGTCGGCAGCCTCTAGCCTGCGTGGTAAACTGCCATTAATGTCTGCTCACACAATCTAATTATTCACTTGGGCTGTGAGCACTGTGTAATTTCTAATAATGCAATGTGTCTGCCTTCTGGCGCTGACCTCTCACTGTAGAGCGATGAATTAAAGGATTTGCTCAAGTGCATTTTAATCCACCAGGGTTTTACTTGTGAAGGATTTAAGCTTGACTTTTTAAAATTTTTTTTTAACCAAAGTAAGCTAAATAAACAACAGCTTCCCTCCTGGCAAGACAAAGTTAGTTTCAGCATAATCTCAAGAGATCAATACAAGAGCTCCTCGAACAGGCAAGAATGTAATGTACAGTATGTTATGTGATTTCTAAAAAAAAAACGGAAGCCCTTTTGTGTTAATCTAAATTAATACAAGATCCATTTTTAGCTTTTAGACATCTCCTGCTTTGTCTCAGCAGAGCAGCTACAGTTCAATCCCATTCATCAACTCCCACAGAGAGGTTGAAAATAATAGACCGTCTCCTGCCTGGCCCACTTACAGAGAGCAAACCATTAGAGAATACACTCGCAAATACACGCACGCACACATAGACACACATTCATTCCCCTCTGCTGGATTAAACGAGGCAGGCGAAGGGTGATGCGCCCCGGGGACAGGAGAGATTACTGGGCGAAAACATTCCATTGTCATCTGGACTCTTTTTTGTTTGACTCATATGGGACTGAAGTATTGATGTATTGGAATATTCTTTTCCACTGTTTCTGTTTGTGCCTCACATGTGCACCCTGATGTTAAGATCACAGCCTCGTAAAAATGACTTAAGTTACATGTGACTGTTGTTTTGACACAGCCAGCTACTGAACCCAGGGACAGACGCAACCAAAAATTGTCCTTGACATTAATATGGATGATCCTGAGAGGCAAAAAGTGTTTGTACTCTCTCGCACACTAAACATTCACACAATTAACATGTGGGTTTAACTTGGATTTGATGGGAGATTTCCCATCTGAATCTAATCAATAATCAAACGTGTGTTGCGTGATGGTTTGTGTTGTTTACCTTTGAGAGAACAAGTGTGACCTCATTGGTCTGCTTGTCTGTCACTAATGTAAAGACCTCCTCCTCGTTTCCAGACTCCAAATGGTAGTCCACCTGCCAGCTGTCCCCGCCTCGAACATCTGCATCTCCTGCCAGCACAGCTGTGACCGTGGTGCCGACCAGAGCGTTCTCTGGGATGTGAAAGGGTCCATACTGACGGGGAGAAGAGCGGAAATGTACGCTTACCCAGCAGAAAGCACTCATTAGTTGACATGACACAACTTTGTAAAAATATACAGAAGCTTGCCCTTGCATAGTAGTACATGATAAAATTAATTCTAATCAGATATCGTTTAAGCAGTTCCAGCTCTGTCAAGCCCTATGGCTCATTATCATCAAATGTTATTATATTAATATTCACAGTTAGTTGATAACTAATAATTATTAATATTTTTTGAATGTTTTCAACTATAATTGATAAATAATAACACAGGTAAACCCAATAGGCATTTGACCTTTTCACACTGCCCCTTTCTGTTTTTTTTTTCCTTGAGTGTCATGTTTGTCATCACTAATATGTTGGGAAAGCATTGAATCGTAAAACTTCATTTACAAAGTCCTAATCGATAACATTCTGAATTAGACACCTTGTTTCTTCCAAGTGCTGATAACGGAAGTTGCTAAGAAATGAGACATCTCACTTTTTTCTCATCTCTGTTGAGAGTTGCATACTGTATGTGCAGTATCGACCAGGCAGTTGACAAGCACGGAAGCCGCTCACAACGTTTTAAAATCTTTTGCTTCAGTCGCCCTCTCAAACTCTGTGCTGACTGAACAATGTTTGGGCTGCTTGGACAGAGACAGGTTTAAAAGTATTAATACACCAACTTCAACACACATCTACAATTGCGCCCGAAGTGGAGCGAACTGATTAAAGCTGGAGCTGATAAATACCAGTGATTACTGCAGAGTCAACTGACGTGGGAGTAAATGCTGAGTGCACACAGTCACGCCGAAGACAAAAGCCAGATGTCAGTAGGTGTTAGTGGGTTTTTTGTACAGTGTGAAAGGGGTAAATGTGAATGTATGTTAAATGCCCCCTCTTGCCCTCCCGGTGTTAGCTAACCTTTACTCACACACCTCTGTGTGTTTAGACAGCCATTTAATCTGCCACTCACAGATGTCCTCTAGCGAAGCAGCCATGCCTCTGATCTGGCTGCCCCATCCACAGGGTCGCTGAACCCAGCCCTGTCACCACTCGCCTCCCACATCACCCCCTATAGTTCTGCCTTCACATCGCCATGGAAAAAGCTGCACTACTCAGGCGTGACCTGCTCAAGAGCGTTTTCCACCTCTGTGTTTGTGACTGTGTGTGTGTGTGTGTGTGTGTGTGGGGGGGGGGGGGGGTGTTATTATCTGCACGCATTTGTTAGTAACAGCGTGAAAGCAGTATTTTGCAATGTTTAAAAAAGACACATCAAAATGAGCATGAGCGAGGATGAAGAATATCAAGATGGCAGATGTTACATTAAAAAAAAAAAAAAAAAAAAGGTTTTGTACAATACAGTCTGTATTCAACTAAACTGTCTCATTTTATTGTCTGGACAGTCATTCCAAAGCTCTGCAGCCAGTTTCTGCTGCTAAACTCAAAGGCAGTACCTTCTCTCCCAGCTCAAAAATAAAGCGCTCCTTCACAGCTCACAATGTCCGTGCAGTCTTCAAGTGTCACTATGGTTTGACAGAGAGCACAGCCAGAGGCTGGTTCCCCATTATCACAGCATGGTGGCTCACCCACATAACTCCCCGACCCACCTGGCTTCATTTTTTTTTTTTCTCTCCTCTATTATCTGGCACATGTGGGTGAAAAGTGAGGACAATTTCTGTAACAGCCTATGTTTAGCCCTTTTCGCCTGTGGTATCAGCACCCACGCCAAAATGGGGGGAAACCACTGTTACATTTCAGGCTGTAACTGAAGCACCGACGATGCCTCACTCGAGTGGAACACTACAAGATAAAAACAGATACAGGAGGAAGTTCCCAAACATTACTGAACATTGTACGGGACTGTTGGTTTGGAATCCCCAGCCAGATGACTGAGATGACTAATCTTTACTGAATGGTCTTCAATAGTTTAAGTTTGCAAAGTGCTCTTGAAAAATAAATGTTTTTTGTATCAATTAAAGTCATGTTCTATATATAGAGAACATCACGCTGTACAATGGGCTCAAGCAGACTGAAGACTGACAGGGTGGAAAGGGGCATAAATTTATAATAACCATAACCTTGGAAACCCCACATTTGCTTATCCCAAATAACCCAAATAATTGTGGGTAGTTTAGACTCGGTTTATGTGAGCTTCCAATGTTGGTGTGAATAAGAAGAGGAGAAATTTAGACATTTCTGTTGCTGCTAAGTTTGATTTCTTTTTCACAGAGAAGCTTTTGTTGATTTTTTAAAAAACTTATTCCCTTTGTTTGATGTAAAAAGCTGTCCGTACTCCAGTATAAATAACAGGAGTACACTTTTACCACTGGCCACGAGCAAAAAAAAGACAGCCACCTTTCAAGCAGTGGTGTATATGTACATTCACTTGGATGAGAAATCACAGGATCATACTAGCTACAAAACATAGAACCTGCTGATAGAAAATCCTGTGCGGAATTGTAATACCTATGACGACATTGATTCTTACATCATTTCTAACACGTTAAAGGCATCGGTGTGTGGTCACGATGTAGATTTGACTCTGGATAAATGAGTGGAAAGTTCTCTCCAAAGAAAGCTTTATCAGATTAAACTCTAAAAACACAGTCCACTTAGAGTACAAAGACCTAAATCAAACTCCTCCAGTAACATGGTGCCATCACAATAAGCCCGAGATTAGAGGGCGTATCTAGTTCCCCGCCAGGAAAATTAGATCAGTGACCTGCTGAGCGGATTCACAGCCTGCAGTCCAATAGCCACTGATGATGGCCTGTGATGTTTGGCCTGCCATTTTTTCCAAAGGTTTTGTTTATCATGACCTGAGCAGACTGTCGCATCAAGTGTGTGTGTGCGCATTTCTATATGCACTCTCGTACCTCATGTTGCGAGAAGACTGGTGGGTTGTTGTTCTCATCCTGCACCGTCACGACCACGGTGCAGGAGCTGTTCAGACCTGCCAGGGACATCGAGACAGCTTCTGTTAATGACTCAGGGTCAGCCCATCACACAAATAAAGTATGCAGGAGGAATGGCGAGTACCTCATCTTGCCTCCATCACACCCTGGTCCGTGAGTCACGCGGACCACATCATCTGTCACCCCCAGAGGCAAGCGCACATACCCCCCCTCCCCGAATGCTAAAGCAGCAACAGAGCTAATGACGCACTAGCACACAAAACTAATATGACGTGCTTCCTCCCGGCACAGCTACTGCTTCATAATTGTTATTTTTAATCACAGCTTTCTTTTCTCTCCCTCCCATCTCGAACGGCACCTTCACATAATGGCCTTGCAGCAACTTGACTGTAACCTAGTTCCTCACTGTGACTAACACTGATATGGGCCACGTAGTCTGCGACATCACCAGCTAAAAAACAGAGTCGGTGATGGGAAACCTGGCCCTCTTAGTTCTATTTTGGGGATGCACTATTCTCATACTGGAAAACTTGATTTAGCTTTCTTCCACAAATCAGATTTTTCTAAATTTTCTTGCTCCAAAAGTGAACCAGCAGAGCCAGACCACAGCTACCGTATCTGTCTACAGAATGTGGGTATATTTGTCTCGATAATTTAAGCACAGTGGGAGAAAGCAGGAGAAATGAGTAGTTATAGATAAGGCTGTTTTGTTTCTGAACAAAAATGTCGTCCAACTGAAGCATTTTCTTTTACGCTTGAAAATCTATCATAGATTCATGATCAACATTTGTGCAAGAAAAAACTAAAGGAGACATCTTATGCTCATGTTCAGGTTCATGATGTTACTTTAGGTTTACTTTGATGCTCAGCAACACATCAGTTTTCTCATACTGTCCAGTGGAGCAGCAATGTATTCCCTCTCTGTCTGATAAGCTCTGTTTCAACTCCCGTCTCTTTAAGACCCGCCTCCTGAATACCAAGCCTTCTCTCAGTGGTCAGCCCACACACGCCTGAGCCAGCACTGCTAACGACAGTAGAGCTGCTTTGCCAAATGAATTCTTGTGTGCCAAAGCCGCTATGTACACATTAAGCAAATATGTGACCCTGATGTCAAAACGTCACAGGATTAAAGGCGGGGCTACTGACGAGGCGTTTCAGGAGCAGGGTAATCTGTGGGAGAGAGGAGTTCCTGCTGGTGTGGACTTTGACCTTTTTAACTGATCTTTCACATGCACAAGAACATAAACGAAATGCCAAAGAAAAGGGGGGAAAAAAAAGCCTCATAGGTATCTTTTAAAGTAAAAGTACATAGAAATCACTTCACTTTCCAGGATATCAAGCACAGATTTACTGTAAATCTATATATTTTAATCAATCTGATATAATTATGCTGTTTGCTTATTCCTATTAATAGATATTTATGTATGTTTCTGAAAAGTTTGTGTATTAACTCAAAAGTCCATTGACTTTTACTTCCTATAAATCAATATAAACAATCCTGAGCTTCCAGTCATTTGATCAAATTATCTCTATCTCTAACATTATTTTCCTCCTGACGTAATCTCCTCGTTCAGCAACAGGAAATACCAGAGCCAGCACTTTATGTCCCTTAAAGCAGAGAGTCACAGTAAAAATAGCATTTATGTATTTTTGTGAGACCAAGTGACTTTGCAAAAGAAAATAATCACAGCATGAGGAGGGCCGGAGCTACCTTTGGCATCCTCCGCGGTGATGGTGAGGGTATACTGAGGAGCCGTGCCCTCCATACTGTCTGCCTGGACAGAGATGACCCCTGAGTCACGGTCCACTCTGAAAAGTGCTCGAGGACTCTCTGGAATTTGTCCAACTAAGCGGTAGAAGATGCGCACGTTGTCCGTCTTGGGGTCGTCATTATCGGCTGCCTGCACTGTCAGGATTTCTGTCCCTGGGGGAAGATACACAGAGAACAGGAAATATTCAAAGATACCATTTTAACAAAATGTCTTTTACTGTAGGTGGTAAAGGCTTTTGATCCTTTAATTTTTGCTTTTCTTTTCTTCTTAATTTCTAAATCAGAATGTCAAACAAAGCCCACCAGAGTTTCAGTAACAAAGCAAAACAACCTAAAAATGTCTGTTGGCAATAAGTCACACTGCACGCTGAATAGAAATGAAAGGGAGGAAGGATGAAACAATAGCTTTCTCATTTAATCCTCCCTCGGTGATCCCATTTAGATTAACAGATTGTCTGCCTCTAATTCATTTCCCAGAATCAAACGTTTTAAAAGCATGAACAAAAAAGCTTTGATGCCTTGTCACTACACACCATGAGCTTTTTATTATCGCAAGGTAGAAGTGAGGGTGCTTCCCCCTCGTGTCCTGGCAAAAGTCCCAATCTGCTTTCACAAAAGGTATCTGGCACTCTCAGCCCTTTCATCACTGCAACAGCCAGCCTTTCCGCCACAATGTTGAATAATAATATTCCCATTTTTGTGACAGTTTGGCAAAGGATTATCCAGAGGTCTGTTGTTTCATGATGATCAGTGCTCCACCAGTGAAAAAGAAACTTTAAAGAGACTATACATCACTAGTAGTAATTGTTAGTATATGTTAATTTTGCTTTGGATTTTAACTTTAAATATCACCTCTGTGCTGCAATAAAAAAAATGCTAAGAGAGACAAAAAAACCCCCCTTCCAGTTACCTCGGGCAGCCAGTTCCTTGACCACAGTATGGTACTGTGCCTGTGGAAAGGTGGGTCTGTTGTCATTGGCGTCGCCCACCATCACCCTCAGCTCCACAGGCTTGGCGATCTCTCTGCCATCTGGACGCTCGACTACAATGCTGATCTGGAACTGACAAGGCGCAAGGACAAGCACAAGGTTTGCCTCCAGAGCGTCAATGAAACGGACTGGTTAGAGCTGCATGATCTGATATCAGTGTGTTGGTGTTGTTCCTGGAACGTTATAATTGGAATTCACTGCCTACCCACATTTAAATTTGTCTATCTTTAACAGTTTGTTTTAACAGCCAATACTTTCTCTGTGGTTTGCCAACATCAACTGATTAACATCAACTCTACAGGCTCTTTGTGAATATTGTTTGTTTTCCTTTTGTGTGATTATTTGTGACTTTTTCTTTTTTTTTTGTCTTTCTTGTTTTGGGTAATCTCTAAATCCTATCACGAGAGTGTGTTCTTATTCTGTTAACAAAAAGTGAGATTCCTGCATCTGTCATTCTGCACCTTTGGTAGATGGGGCACAAAGCTTACGATGTGAAAAGGCTCCGTCAGCCATGAGGTACATACACTGACTGATGGAGTTGTATTCACACAAAGTATGTTTGGTATTTAGTGGCTCTTTAACATGTCCACAGATTATCAATCATTTTGGGAGTGGTGGTTAGTGTGCATGCACACACTCTCAATCACAAGGCGAGTGTATTTTAAAATCCGCCTTTAAAAACAACAATGCATTTAAATGTCTCGAACAGTGTTTTAATACAGACATGAGGTTGAAGTCATCGCCTCACTTATTCCTGTCAACTACTAAAAGCACAATGCATCAGGCCCTCTCTTATGGCCTCCAAATGCAAAGTGCTGGCAGCACGTGTTTAAACACTAATCATGTCCGTGTATCTGTGATGTTATTTGGCCACTTGAGCGTTTGTGCCAGAGGAAACTGTTCGGCGAGCCATTCGAAGCTCACAGGAGCTGAACTTGTGTGCAGACTTCCAAACAAAATGTTCATTAATTTGTGATCCTACCATGCTGCACCTTTCAGGTTTTGGTTTGCTTCCCTAATTGCCTCTGTTCGGGTTTAAAGATAGATTGTTCTCAGTGCTCAGCCTTGCTGCAATAATGTGTAAAGGGGGTTCGCTTAATTAAAAAATAATGAAGCCGTAAGTAATATTTTGAATTTCAATTGAAATAGAAGTTTCCTTTTAATGAACAACATTATAATTTGTTAGTGCCACATCTCATTAGGTGTCATTCTGGTGATTTTAATGGAGTGTCTCAGAACATAATGAGCAAACCTTATATTAAAAATATAAGAAACTAATCTATCGTCACATGTGGAACAAACAAACAACGTTTCTTCATCAGGGAACAGTGTAGCATCTACAGCCCTGATGCGTAGACGCTTTGAGCTGCAGTCACAGACTGACATTTATTATTAGGTGCTGGAGATGTTTAGCTTGCAGTTATACAGACCTGGTCCTGTGTCTCTCTGTCCAGTGGGGCGTTCAGATAAATGACTCCTTCTCTGCTGATGGTGAAGAGCATCTCTGGAAACTCCCCCTCCAGACTGTACTCTGCCTGACTTCCACTCCATTTGACCTGTGTAAACACACACACACACGCACGTGTGCGCACACACACACACACAGACACACAAAAGAAAGTTATCTAAATACAAAATGTCTTTGGCGTGAGCATCACGGATAGTGGAAAGATTAGTGGGAGTGGAAATATCTATACCCTTGTCACTTTCAGTTAGAGTAAATAGAAAATATGGATATCCTGTAGATTAGAGAGAGACCTGGGTTTCTGAGGTCGATATATAGATATCTGGGAGTTTTAAACACAAAACATCCGTGATCATACAGTTACTCAAGTACTGTCTTAACTACAGTGCTGAGGTGTTTGCACTTTACTTGAATAATCCATTTTCTGCGACTTTAAACTTCCACTCCACTACATTTTAGAAACAAATATTGTACTTTTACTCTGCTACATTTAAAACAAACAACATATTTTGCAGCAGGCTAATATCAGCTAATGTATCTGCCTGGTCGAGCAGGCTTTCTAGCTCTGATAACCACTGAAGGAATGTAATTAAGTGCATTTACTCAATAATGTACTTAAGCACATCTCTTTACTTCCTCTCCACTAAATTGTGGAGGCATATGTTGTACTCTTACTCCACTAGATTCATCTGGTAACTTTAGTTATGCTAATTTTGCAGACCTCATGCTGTATCAGGACAGTAACGCATCTTTGAATTAAATTATTTGCCAGTCTGCCCTCAAAATAATTCAGATAATCAGTTGACACTTAGTATAAAGTAAGAATACATGTAAATAAATAGATGTTTAATTTTGCTTTTACCTGTACTTTTGAATGTAATAGAGCACATTTATTGCCAGTATCAAGAGGTATGTATAAAGTTATATATAGTGAAAGTCAAACATGCAAAAGGGACTAAAGTATCTGATTTACTGAAGTATCAAAAGTTATTTTCTATTATCTTTACTTTCACTCAGTAATGACTTTTGGGTACAAAACCGCGTAAATATGCTAAACCAAAACATGTCTTACATATCAGTGCCTTAACTTACTTCTTTTACAATACAAATATGTTTTTTTTTTTTCATTATTTGATGCAACATGAAAATGATCAGACATAAACCCAGAGCCATTCAGCATGATGAGTCCTGCATGATGTACTTGCACAAAGCTAACCATTTATTTATGATAAGGAGCTACAAAAGCCCTGACAATGATGTGGAACAGAGAGCACAGCCAAAACTAACTCTGCCGGCTGAAGGGGATTTTCCACTCTGTTTTACAGCCCTTGACAGAGGGGCTGTGCAGCGAGGCTGAAACGTACCTAGTAGCCATCAAACAGCACCCAACAAGGAGAGGGGCCCAGCCGCAGCACAGCTGATGCACACCCAGGGCATGTGTGTCTCCTCAACACACTGTCACACACTCCTCCCTTGTTTTGGAGATGGCTGCCCAAACACTAGGCTCATGTATACACAAAGCCACTTCACACAGCTGGCTGCCTCTTAGTGTTATGGCGTGCTCCTAGACCGCAGAGCTTTAAGGAGATATGTTAAAAGAGCAGATTGATGATCATGGGCTGCTCTATATAGAGTCCTACACAAAACATTTATGAAGTCATCTGTTTTGCCTCTGTCAGTGTTTGAGCTAGCAGAGCACGTTCCGTCTCCGCTGATAGGCTGTGCTTGAGCTGCGTCACGAGCGCCTCGTGTCTGCGCATGCTTTCCTCTGAGACACGGCGGACTGGAGCGTAATCAGTGGCTGATTTACAGGAAAGAGTATGATGTCCCACATAAAACCCAGGAGCAAGATGTACAAAATCTACTGGAGCGGAAACAATTTGCTGATGGACAGGAAATTCATCTGCAGCTTTTTTTTTTTTGAAAACAGACTGATCATTTCAGTCCATTTTCAAGTAAATATGCCCAAATCAACTTCTTGTTTGGTAGCATTTGAAACAATTTGAATATCAGGGTTCACGTACCTCTTTCAATGTAACATTCCAGGACTTTTCAGCTCAAATTCCATCATATCAAAAACTTAACGTGGCATAGTTTGAGATCATGAGAACATGCAAGCTTTACAGACCAAAAATTATAAACAAAAATGTGTTACAGCGATCACAGAAAACTGCAGTAGACACACACACACACAGACAGCAGTATGTAGTGTATTTACTGATGTTCAGTAAGAAAACAAATAGAAACAACTTTCATTTCTGTGCTTGCACAAAAAGGTTAAATTCAGGCATTTAATGACCAATTTCTATAGGTCCATTCTCACAATCTTTCAGGGACTTTAAGGAGCTGTGGGAACTCTCTCTGTCTAATGGGCATTTCTATTAAAGATAACAATTAATAGACTAATTGATAAGCTATGGAATCATTTGTTGCAGCCTTCCAAAATGCAGATACAACATGATATTGACATAGTATATATTGGATATCTGTAAGGAGACAAGACATTCTTGCAGTCTATAAGATTCTCTGTATCCAAAGCCAGAAATAATGGAAGATGTTGACTTTAGCAGGTGCCAGATACAATAACAGTGTCTGTTTTTGATAGCAAGCAGAACAATCATATTAGAAAAACAGAGACGGATGAGAAGTTGGCTTGTTGGGGCTTGGAAGCATAAAGCCTGCAATAAATGATTTAACATGACCGTATAAAGTCGAGATGGCGATTAAGAGGGGTAATATTTCTGTGAAATTGTCAACATAAAAACATTAATTGGAGCAGCTTTCACACCAACATAAGATGCCTTCTGATGACTCGTGTTAGCTTGGGCACCAAATTTAGATGCATTCCCAATATTGAACACTGATTATGACGAAAGGTCGAGTGGGGCTCAAACTAATTCTGCACCAAATAATCAGATTTGCTTTGAATAAGAAAACTAGCGGCTGAATGCAGCTAAGAGCCTTGACTCACTCATTCACAGCTGTGAGGCCTTTCTTCTATTCCAAAGCCTCAAAAAAAAAAGATTGCATTACTGAGCTCAAGTATTTCTGCTGATTGCATTGCATAATCAAAGTTTTAGGCAGGCAATCAGAAACATGCAATAGATAACAGATTGAGTTTAACCTCCCAATGACGCAGACGTGGTGATAACAAATATTTAAAATTGCAGCCAGAGCTTGCTCTGGTCTGATTACGGAGTCGGTCAAATTGATCGCAACAATTATCTTGACTTGAGTTTTATAACCGACCTTTACGCAGATGGTGGCAGAAAACGAATAGAACATGCAAAGCGGCAGATCAATGTTAGCCTTTCAAAGATGTTTTCACGCCGTGGACAATGTTGGCACGTAAGAGACAACGTTTGTTACAGATGATTGGATGTGGACATGACTGCTCCATTCATCTGAGACAGCAGGGGAGGTGAGATCCACAGAGTGTGTCTTCAAACACGACTATCTGTGGATGTGTCATAACAGCGGTTAGTCCCACCACCTACTGAGTACAGCAGTACAATCACTCAGCGTGGGAGACACAAGGCTTCCCCGAAGTAAACATCCATGTTACACTGATCCAGTTTTGTGTGATTTAGATTCTGAATGGGACAATGTTATTAAATGTTTTTTTTGTTTGTTTGTTTTTTTTATGCAAACAGTTCAGTGATAGAGGCTTCTTTTCTCACCCACATCACACATTTTTCTTTACACTGTGGAAATCTGCTCAGTGAATTATGGTCATATGGTCATTTACATACAGAAGCACAGACACTATTTGTTAAAAACAATTATGATAATTATCCTTTCCAAGTGGCCAAGCTGTGTATTATAGCAGTGGTTATTAGGTGTTAAACTTATGAGAGTAAAAGATTTTATGGTAGAGCTAAAGTGGTCTTTGAAAATATGACAAAAAAATAAATAAAAAATCAAATGCGCCTACACTTGTGAACCACACGTTTTCAGTGGGTGGAAGGGGCTGTTAGAACAGGAGAGATGAGAGGCTGAGGGCGAGTGTGGGGGAGGTGGGAGAAAAGAGGAGGAGGGGGGAGGTATTGTGATGCACCTACTGGCCACAGCGATTCTCAGAACCTGCACAGTGTGTTTTATTCAGCAGCAGAATCAGCTCTGTTAGCCTGTTTGTTTATGCAGTTCGCAGTGCTGAATGAATAGTTCCTACTTTTTCGCTGTGGTGGGTGCACAAAATTTCCTCACAAATGATAGCAGCCATTGCTGCTGACACTTTTCCATGTGTTGCAAAAACCTCTGAGGGCTTTTGAGTTATTTATAGACATGTAGCTGATATGGCTATTATTATAACAGCTAAAAGGTTTGAAAAGGCCAGGGACAGTTACAAGAACGCTTATTGTTATTGCCACAAGAGCACAATTATGTGGGTCAGTCATGTTAGTTTAATTAAAACTGTCTCTTATTATATATTATCAGGGGAAACTTTTTGGAGTCGGTGACTGACGCTGAAGGCTTATAGACATTTTCAAATAAGCGACTACATCCAAAATTGAATCTGAAGGCAGGATATCCAGCTTTGGATCTGAAAAGGTGCCCATATCACCATGGTTACAGTTGTAATTTCCTCCGCTCTGGTCTGGTATTCAGCTGCAGTTTTAAGATAGAACAAACCTTATTGACAACTAACAATCGTCATTATCAACTGATCTGGTGAATTATTCTTTTGATTAATGGATTATTAATTTGGTGTCAAAAATATGACAAACAGTTGTTAATCACAACTTCTTACAGTCAAAGATGATGTCTTTAGATGTCTTGTCTTGTCCATCAGATAGCTCAAAACCTAAAGATGTCCAAATTTCAACGACGTATGACAAAAAAAGCAGCCAACCCTCACAACTGAAGAGGTGGAACCAGAGATTATTAGCTTCAGACTTCAGATTTAATTTTCTCCTGATGGATTAATCAGTTCACTTGCGAAAGCCGTCCCCAAGGTTACCTGACGTGTGAAATATTACGCAGACAAACAGTAAATTAATAAAAAAAAGAATGATTTTAGTGAGTTGGTGAAGCATTATTATCCCTCTGTGACGTAAACATATTCAAATATTTATCCTGAGCAGTACACTATGATTAATATAATGTACATGACGTGTATTTCAAGGTGGACTCTTGTATAATACCCCTTACATTGGCAAAGGTGGTGGTGGGTGGGTGGGTAGAAGAGTGAGTGATTATTGGAGTTGAAGTGAGTCAGTCAGGAGGTAGCCTGAAAGGATCCATGGCATTTGAACAGCATCAATAATTCAGTATTTGGTCACTTAGGAGGACCCAAGAGGCACTAAAAACAGCAACTGGCAACATAATGCCACTTTACTCAGTCCGGGCTATTGACATTTTGTTGTAATATGATACATTTGTTCACAGCTAGAATTTAACAATAAAGTCAACACTTAGCCTGATTTGTTTTCATGATTTATGGTAAACAAAAGTGGTTTTAAAGGAGACATATTATGCTCAGTGAGAAGTTCATTATTTTATTTTGGGTTACGACTACAACACGTTTACCTTCTTTTATGCTCAAACGACACGTCAGCAGCACTGTGTTGGCCCTACATCTGAAATGCTCTGTTTAAGCTCCTGTCCCTTCAAGCTCCCCCCCGCCCCTTGATTACCAAGTCTGCTCTGATTGGTCAGCTCACACATGCCAGAGTCAGTGTCTCTAACCATGTCCCTGATCGGCTCTGTCCTGTTTTCAGCTTCCAGGTAGCTTCAAATCTACTTTGAATAAGGTCATGAATTATGTGTCACATGGCTACTTATTGTGATGTCACAAAGTCACACAATTAAACTGACAAGGCGTTTTGGAGGCTGTGTTGCAGACTTTGGGCTTTTTAACTTTTGAGATCTTTTACATGTGCAAGAAACTTTATGATACACTGAAGGAAGGGAAAAAAAAAACTGAAAAAGTACATTACGTCTCCTTTAGTGCGCACTTTATGTGTGCGTCTTCTGTACTGCCTCACCTGTGAGATGGGAATCGGATACGGGCCTGGGAGGTTCTCCTGAAGTCGTACAGGGTCGGGTGATGCCCAGGTGTTTCCAGTCACCTCAACTGTAACGATGCCGCTGGTGAAGAAAGCGTCTGCCTTTCCGGCCATGTCCCTCACCATCACTGAGAGCTTGTAACGGCCGCACATCTCCGGGTCCAGAGCGGACGCTCCTGATGGTCACAGAGGGACAGATGACATATTATTGTTTGTTCTGTTCTGTTTTATGACATGATACTGTTTGTTTGCAATGTACATAAGTCATAAAATATCTAAATAGAACTAAAATAACTGCTAAAATAACGCATTCAAGGATGTACAAGAAAGGAAAAAAGTACATACAAACACATAATTTTGTGACGGCTTATGGAACACAATGAACTTTATTTTCCCTCAGAAAAGACATTACAAACACTGCATGCTCAATTTAACTTTCTGAAGCCTGCTGAGCGCTGTATTTATCACTCAATTTTCAACTTCTTGATAAAACAGAAAGGACATGATATAAACAACCCACTAGAAAGGTAATCATAGCCATCAGTTACAGCTAGCCTGAAAATAAAGTAGAAAATCGAAGTGGTAATTGTCAATTGTCTCTGCCTTGTTGGAACCAGCGGCAGCAGTGTGGGCCGGAAGGACCAGTAAGCATGAAAGTCATCCAGCTCCTGCAGAGCCGTAACAAAGGGAAATGCCAAGCTATAGAAATAGCACCAGCATACAGGACTGTGTCTGCGATAAGTATGTGTGTGTCAGTGTAAGGATGTGAATATCTGTATGCCTATAATGCCTCACTTTTTTGTCATATGTTAATACATTATTTGCATCTAGTTCCATGCAGCAAGTACATCTAAACCTAACAATGTAAATGTTAGTCTGAAATATCTCATGTTTAATTTCTCCAAGGTGTATTATTTAACCTTTTTTGTTTGATAATGATATATCGGCTGATATACGCGCAAAGACGACTGGATTGTTATTGTTTTCCACACATTCAAAACTACTAAACACACAGGACAAAATGTGACTTTATTTAACCATTTAGTCCACTAGTGAAGTGCCCATTTAAAACCTGCTATTTGGCATCAACCAGGAGCAGCTGCTGCTGCCAAGCTAAGGCAAACGTTCTAGTGGCCCTTGAGTTTGCTAGCATATTTCTATCTCACCTCCACTCCTAGGTGAGGAGTAGAAAACCTGAATCAAAGTTGTTGTACCACGCTATCTTCGTTTTGTTTACATCTGCTTCCCCATGAAATCATGAGAGAGGGATCACATGTGGGCGCAGCCTCAGTCTGCAGAGCCATGAACCCGGAGCACTGAAGCCGCAGTGTTCATTGTTCATTCAAGGTCCAATATAACAAACTGTGTGTGTCCAAATTGCACCAATTTCTATACTGCACTTCCATAGGTCCTCAGAAACAAACCGGCCAAGTGTGAAGTTCATCGGGTGAACAGTTCTTGATTTGCTACTACCAAACATACAGACAGTCAGCGGTTCCTTGCTTTATAGTTAGATAATGGAACTAATGGATAATAGAACTGGCTGCCAACCTTCATTTTCCCTGGAGATTTCGTGCCCGGGGGCAGACAAAACTGCAGTGCTTTTGTGAAAGCAAGGTTTATAGGGGACACATCTAAATGCAGATGTTGTCATGTTTCTATTGCTATTACACTGTGCAATCAACGTTTACTTTACTTCTTATTTTTTCATCAGCTCTCTCTAAAGAAAAGCTCCCGTATATAATGGCAACCCCGATTCTAAACCTCCCCAAACTTATCATGTCTGCACTGTAGTTTCTTCTTGGTACTTACTGGATGATGTCAATATACAATATCCGCAAAATGCTAATGAAGTGAAGTGAATGAATATCCTTTGTAGCAATGTTGGTTTAAACAAATGGGATATGAAAACAGGGAGTTAACGCCAAACTGGAGCACTCTGTGTGTTCTTGTGTAAGAGGTGCCGTCCTGTCGTTGACCCCTGCATAAAGTGAGTTGCTGAAAAGACAAAATACAACCTTAGCTTCCTTCTTTCCCTACAGTCACTAGCTGAGACTGACCTTCCTCAGTGAGGGAGACCTCTCCAGTGATAGAGTCGATGAAGAACATCTGGCTGGAGGGAATCCTGGGCGTCTGTTCCATCAGGCTGAAGCGTAGCTCTGCATGGAGGCTGTTACGTTCATCGCGATCCAGCGCCCCCACCTGCATGAATGGGATCCCTGAGACACAGGTGGAGTAAAGCCAAAAGGTTACTCTCTGTTTCACAGTCATCTCACTTCCCCGCCATAAATGGCTTCATCAGTTTACACAGAAAAGGGTAGAACATGGGTTGGACCAATCCAGAGGCCCAAAGATAAGGAAGCATTTGAAGAAGCCTATGTGTTTGGTCTACATTGGATCCCATGACTGGATAGTCATTCCTTAAAAAAAAAAAAAAAAGTATTTGGAATCTTTACTTGCACATTTACAGTCTTTGTGTGTGTGTGTGTGTGTGTGTGTGTGTGTGTGTGTGTGTGTGTGTGTGTGTGTGTGTGTGTGTGTAAAATACACCTGATCCAGTTTGCCACAGCAATAATTCTGATGATAATTTTCAGGGACACTGGACAAAAATAGACTTTTTCTATTCCATTCAGCAGCAGGGACAAAAGTGACCCAGACTGAGAACGGCTGTGCATCACAGTGACATCAGCACCCAAGGTTCTCATACCTTTGAGAAGCCCGAGCTGCACGCTGCCTCTCATGCTCTCCTCTATGAATGTGGGCACATTATCGTTCTTGTCGATGACACACACTTCGACGGTGAAGCTCTGACGGTGTACTGATGTTCTGAAGGACACCTACAGCATGCACACACACACACACATACACACACACACGCACTCACAATCTGTAAGTAACACACTCTGGAATCAGCATGCATGAGAACCTAAAGAGTGAATACTTCTTCTTACATTATTGAACCTAAGCACACAAACCTTATGTGATCAACAAATGAGAGCACTCCATGAGTTAATAAGCTAAAAGTGATTTGTTACCTGCAGAGAGTAGGATGGCTGTTTCTCTCGGTCAAGTGGTTTCAGTGCATACAGAAACTGAGCGTCGACTCCAAATATCCCCTCATCGTCCCCTGTTACCACCAGGTCACTGTAATTAACTGGCAGGCTTTGGAGCTGTACAAAACAGAAGAAAATTAATAAAACATCAGTTTGTGTTCCTGCTCAAGCCGAGCCATGTGCACAAACAATACAGTGGAGGAGTGGAGCAGCAGGGCAGTCTCTGCAGCCATCTGTGATTTCATTTCAATCTGTATTTCTAAAGGACGTCCAATTGAAGTTAGAAAAAGATTAATCACAGTAAATTAAACCTGATTAGCCCATCTCTGGTTGTGGTTTTCTGGTCATGTACAAAATGAAACTGTATGCTGAGATGTTGACACAGAAGAGAAGAGGCACAATAATACATGCTTCCATGCTTTTTTTCCATACCTTTGCTATCTATGCTAATGATCTTGATCTTGATCTTGATTTTGACAGTAGAAAGTGTTTGTCAGGTGATTAAAAACAGTTGCAGTGCCTTTTGTACTTTGTGAGGTTTGCGAGATAGATCACTCAAAGAGCTTGACAAGTGCGGTCCTCTCTGATGAGCAGATATTCATGAAGAGCTTTTACCTTGAACAAATCTGGAGCGATAATTACGCCCCCTCTATTCACAACACAAAGTGGGGTTATTATCCAACTTGTCCATTCTGGCCATTAACAGGCGGTTTGAAGAGTGTTAATGGTGCTCATTTCAACACAGAGACTGAAAATATGGCCGTGTGTCATGCAAGATGTGCTGACGTCACAATATGACCAATTAAAGTGCCAGATACTCATGCTGCTGCACCCAGAGGACATCTGAGTGGCGTGAATGAATACAACAGCCCGCCTGCCACCCAGTTCGACTGAATGCAGTGGCTGATGCATAAAAAGCCTTGTGAACACTCCAATTATAGTCTGCAGATGACGCCAGCACATTCATACATCTTCCACCTTAAGTGAAAACTGGAGAGGGGATAAAAACAGGCTGATTATCTACCTTTCTTTCTGCCTATAGAGCAATTATGGTCTTTTTCTACACATTCCTTAAAGACAAACAGGTTCAAGAGGAGATGTTTTTATGTACCAGGTTTAATCTTTGAGAAATGTATTAAGTCAGTGGTGAGAACTCAGTGGACTTGGCATTGAATTTTAATGTGGAACATATCAGATTTTAGTCAGCAGTTTCTGATGCTTTTTTGTCGCAGAGTTGCTGCCAACCAGTGATGGATTGTAACTAAGCACATTTACTTAAACACTGTCCTTTAGTAACCAACCATTTTGAGGGACACTACTCAAGTATTTCCATACTCTGTTACGTTATGCTTCCAATCCGATATTTTGAAGGTAAATATTGTACTTTTTACTCAGGATATTTAGCTGACAACTTTAGTTACCAGCTAACCCCTAAACCTTTTCAGAATTCATACGGTATTCGAATAAATGTTTTGCTTTTTGTTAACAGGACACTGACTACCTCAGAATTACAAAGTAAAGAAGAGTATTAAAAGTTGTATGAATTAAAAAGTTTTAATAACTTCAAAGTAAAAGTCTCTACAGTATTTACTTACATTAAATATGTATGTGTAAATATGTGTTTTATAAACATATATACTTGAGTTAATTTAATGTCAGATACTTTAAGACCTTTACACAGGTACTATTCACATGCTGTACCTTTCAAAAGTTGACTTTACTTTAAAAGAGTCAGGAAACTGATTACCTCAGAATTATCAAGTGCTGAGCTAAAAAGTTTTGTCAACTTTAAATTAATAGTTTTATCGTACTTCACCATTTTAAGGTAATCGGCTTCCTCAGTTTCTCTTTAGTTAAGTCATTTTGTCGGATCCTACAGTGTATTTCCGACTTTCACTTTTGCTGAAGTAATATACGTACATGCTCTCAGGTCATATTTGGAAAAACAGTGCAGGATTATAAGAATTACACATCCAATTTCTTCTTTACTGAGCACAAGAAGAACATTCATTTGGTAAATTGAAGTAAGCTGAAGCGCCTTACCTTGGCGAGATACCATGGGAAAATGCCGTTGTAGTTTTCAGGGACACCAATTAAAACATCTGCCCCAGAGCATGGTGCAAACGTGTAAGGTATCACCAACTGTAGTGAGACATTAAGTGTGTGTCAGTGGCATTTGTTCATGCTGTTCATAAACTTAGCTTAGCAGTTTAAAAGAAAAGGACAACGTCTTACAAGGAGAGCTGTGATGAGCATTGGTGTATCGCCTCTGTCAGCCATGAGGTCCTGTAGATGTGGCACATTCACACCATGTTAAACCACATGGCCTCTGCCCAACAGTCAACACAATATCTGTCTCGTTACTGATTCACCACATTTCAGGTTTTTATACAACACGCGTTTCACAGTTTTTACTTGTCGGAGTTTAAATGCATAACCACCAACAAAGCCATTTAAAGCAACATCACTGCAGTCTAGTAGCACAAAAGGTAAAACCTCTGAGATGGATTGAAGTTATATGGAAAGACTATGAAGTTGTGGACAAGGAACACAAACTCAGAATTCAATACATACTCAAGAAATATTAAATGTTTCTGTAACTGAATAGACAAGCTGATTTCAGAGGAAAATAAGGTCCCCAGAAAGCAGTTTGAAGCTAAAACTGTGGCAGGGTCCGCCACATATAAACAAAGTAAAACAGTATGAAATTGTGTTGTCCTTTAAGGTCAGTTTGTTCATTCCGTTTATTCAGTCATGAAAACGCAGGCTTCTTCCCCAAAGCTGCATAGTGCTCCTTTAATGTTTGTCAAGTATCTTTAAGATGCAGCTGCTTGTTTGGCCAAATCCCAAATCACAGCCTATCAGTAACATAATTGCTGTATAAACTCCTTAAAAACGATTTAAGCCTCTAAACCACACAAAAAAACTTTGCATCAAAACAGTTGCTCAACAAATGCCGTTGATGCCTATTATAAAAGATGGCAAAAAAAAAAAAAAAAAAGCGTTGCGAGTCAAGTAGCAAAACCAATTCAAAGAACGTTCTGTGTCTTACCTCGGCCAAATGGTGTGTGTGCTCCCTCCGAGAGCCGTGAGAGGAGTTTAAATTGGGTGGAAAAATTGCGTACTTGTACTCCTCCGGTGGATTAATGGTTAACACCTTCAGATAAACATGCCTAACTACCTTGTTTCCTTCCTGTACAAAACCAATGGCCGGCAAGGTTCCATTCCACTGATACGATCGCATGAATATTCACGGGGAAGTAAATAAAACACCTCCTTTGTGTTCAGCTGAACACTTTGCTTCGGAGAGAAAGACAGAGAAGGTTTTATGATTTGACTTTTTGCATTTTATTCTTTTTTTTTTTATTAAAAAAAAAGGAAATCAACGTAAACAAAGAATTTCCAAATGATGTCAAAGGTTCACAAGAATAATATAACTTATTGCTTTACTCATACATTCACAACCTGAATTCAATGTCATGGAACAACATAGAATAACAGAAGGTTTTTCTCTTATCTTTGTCCTCAGTAACTTGGCCGAAGCACGAACCTGCGTACCGCGTTTCAAGTAAATATGAGTCCAGATGACCTAGAACTGTGATCCTGTATCTTTTAGGATAATGAGATGTATGTTACATTTAGCATCGTTCAATATATACACCGATCCCCTCCAGCAAGGGAGCGTCACATTAACCCAACAACAAGGCAATCTTCGCAACTCATTAGACAGAACAAGCCTTTGTGGATTTTTCATACATACTGATCATATTATGACAGCAACATGTTTAAGGCAAACAAACGAAAAGAAAAGAAAAATGAAACAGAATAAATGCTCGCAAAGCTTCATGCAGGTTATCACCAATATTGTGATGATGATATCATTGTCATTAATCGAGTCCCTTCTTTGCTTTTGGTTGGTGTCTGAAAAATAAAAATATATATCTGTACAGCTCTATTAGTCCTTTAGGGTTAGTGTTAAAACACACACAGCGTCTGGTCTTCAGAGGCCAAAGAGAGAAAAAAAGTGTCCGTCTGTCCCGCCTGGTCCTCCTCAGAGAACTGTGAGGTCGTGGCAGGACTTTGACTTCTGCCTGAAAGCCATCTTCTTGTTCTTGCGTGCGACCATGCGGCCCAGGAACCGCTTGGCCTTCTTGCCGATGCTCTCCCTGCGCCTGCAGTTGGCCATGCGCCGCGCGTTCTCCTCCTTGCTGTCTTTCCTCAGGCGGATCTGTCTGACGATGCCTTCGAAGAGGTCCTGCACGTTGTGGTGAAGGGACGCGGACGTCTCGATGAACTTGCAGTCGAAGACCACAGCACAGGCACTTCCCTCTGCAGAGAAGGAACAGGTGGGGGGAGGACATTTAGTGCATTAAGAAGACACTGAGGTAGAAACTACAATCAACTCTGGCAGGTAGCTTTAGTTTTGCAGTAGTGCCTGAACCAGAGTTGAGTGAGAAAGGTGGCCTGACCTCACCAATGACAGTTAAGCTCAATCACTTCTGGCAAATTTGATCATGAAAAGCCTCAAGAGCAGCTTTGAATGTTGAATATGATATTTAAGGTAAAAGAGAAAAAAAAAAAGAAGGGGGGGGGGGGGTGTTAATCAAACCGACTCACCGTCTACAGACACCTCTCTGGACCGCACCAGGTCACTCTTATTGCCCACAAGGATTATGGGAATGTTCTCTGACTGTCTGGCCCGGCGCAGTTGAATCCGCAGCTCCGACGCCTTCTCGAAGCTCGATTTGTCCGTCACTGAGTAAACGATGATGTAAGCGTCTCCCATCCTCATGCACTGCTCCTTTAGCCACTGGCTGTTATCCTTCAGGAGCAAGAAACAGAAACCGAGATTAGCGTCACACGGCTGATCCCATCTTAATGCGATATCGACGAATCGATGCAAATGGACAAAACATTAATAAAATATAACTCACCTGTTCCCAGATGTCGTACAGCAGGATGGATGCCTCTTCTTCGTCCACAACGATAGATCTGTCATAAGTGTTTCCTGAGGGGAGAGAAAAAAGAGATATCGTGTTACACACTGACAAGAAAGGAGCAGTCGTGTTTGTTTTTGTCAGTGTGTGTTCCTGCTTTTCTTCGCACTGTTTTTTAGCGCTTTTTTTTTTTCCTTCTCCATCTTTCGAAGCAGAAAGTTGATCACAGCCTGTGATCAAGCCATCGCCGGCCTTTTTTTTGGATTGTCTGACAGCTGTACTGCTGAGGGCAGAGCTGGTGCCTCGCTGCAGATGGAAATAGCAATAATCAATGCGTCTACAGCCCTGCATACAGAAATAAATGTACCTCTATTCTGTCAGCTGAACTTTTTGACTGTCCTCACAGTGGAACATAATTCTGAATTTATGAGTTCATCAAAACAGAAATCCACATTGTCATTATTCTTGAATGTGTTTTCATGCTCGAGTTTCTGGTCCCAAAAGTTTTGATGCTCTATAATTCATTCATTTAATCTTGTGTCTCCAACCATGGTAATAGGTCATGTGCACTGTGTTTGGACTGAATTAAATGAACCCTTGACAGTCCTAATTATCACGTGTATCTTCTCAGACATCTTGAGTCTGTGTGTGTGTGTGTGTGTGTGTGTGTGTGTGTGTGTGTGTGTGTGTGTGTGTGTGTGTGTGTAGGGGGGTGGGTGGGTGGGGGCTGGTGACTCATCCCCAGCATCACCACTCACCTGCTTCGTCGCAGTCGTGACCAGCATCCTCAACTCCCCCGAAGACGCGCGCCAGGCTGGACTTGCCGACTCCGTGCTCCCCGAGGAGAACCACCTTGTACACCTGGGACTCGGCCTCGCTGCCCGTGGAGATGACGGAGTCGGAGGAGTCCGACGCGCAGCTGCCTCGGTGCTGCTCGCTCGGGGAGTAGGACGTGCAGCGCAGGAGGTTGGAGAGCTCGTCCGTCTGTCCCGTCTGGGGCATCGTGGCGCGCAGGTCCCGGTCGTCCACGGGCATGCTCCTCCGGTGCAGGTTGGGCAGATTCATGGGGAAAGGCATGCTGCCTCTCCTCTTGTCCATGTTCCGCAATTTGTCACCCTTGTTCAGAGTCATTGTGCTTGTACCGAGGAGCTGTGGGGTAGATGTGACATGCGTAAATGCGCGCTCTCATTCACTCACAATTCAAAAGGCTTTACAAGCACAGTTTATTATTAATAATAATAATAATAATAATAATAATAATAATAATAATAATCTGTCAAAGGATGCAGTGGAAGATGATGATATATTTTAACGTCATGCAGTTAAGTTTAAAACATCTGGTTTCTGAAATCTCATCCTGACCACACGTTTATCCAACTGGCCTCACAAAGGCGCGAATAAAACCGAAAGCCAAACATTTCCAAACGTTATCAAAGACACTTACTCGGTGCTGGCAATAAAAATCCAACGAAGGCAATCCAATAATCCTTGGTGTGAAGAGTTGTTGGAGCCGAAAAACGCGGTCTCGCTTGAGTCTGGTTGACAGTCGCTGCTCGGCCTATTTATATGAGACCGGGAGTGACGTCGGCAGGGATTCGCCCCAGAACATCACGTCGCCGCTTAATATAGTGGTGCGTAACGGTAACATCATACAGAGGAGGGGGTCTGTGACTGGAAGAGCTGAGGAATCTCCCTTCCGCCTCGCCAAATGGAGAGCTTACCTCTGAAGGGGGGGGGGCGGCCGGGGATGAATCCTTGAAGAGGGGAAGCCCACTCAAAGCTGCCCGGAGGGCCATAAATATTTGATATTCATTTACGGAGATAAATTTAGAGATAGTGAAAGCATATCCACATGATGCAAGACGTTAAGGCGTGTTAGGGCACCGCGTAGATGGATGCTTTTATGGACATGTGATCGCTTGTCTTGGTTAAATTGATCATCAGTATCTTTATTTATTTATGTATTTTGTATTTTGTATTTATATTTTGCTTCAATGCAAGGTGGAGGCTTCAATTATGCAACAACGTGAGATTTTAATGTAAGGGAGCCGGAGTCTGGATAATAGACAAGGGTATTTATGTTATTGATCCCGTCGTCTGTGGCGTTCAAATTATTATTATTATAATTGTTTTATTTTGTTTTATTTTTTGTGCAATTGTGCCAAAGAGAGTCTAAATCTGGCGGGGAAAATGCTGAAAAATGAGCAGATAAAAATTCTACACACGGTGACATTCATTCCTCATGCATCCCTCGCCTCCTCCTCCTCCTCCTCCTCCTCCTCCTCCTCACCCACCTCCTCACTGTCTGACAGATGAAAAGCCTGCTACCACCAAACCAGAATTTACTGCTTTTTGCAGCTGTAGTTCCCCTCAGCAGACAGGCTTGACCTCCGCACATGCAACATCGCGGTTGTTGTTTCTGATCCATGATTTCAATACTACAAAATTGAACTGAAACGTTAATACAGCCAAATGTCGTTACGCCACCCTGGTGGAGCTCAGAGGGCTTCGTGTCAGTTTCCTTTTGTTTCACTGCAGCGTGTGATTTTATGTTTATTCTTGCATAAATGACATTTTTTTTTTCTCGCACACACTGTGGTCAGCCTACATCACGATGTGCTGTTCTCAGGCACAGTTTCATCCTCGTGTATGTCAGAGACTCTGGTCGGTATGTTGCTGCCCCCTTGTGGCGTCACACTTCACATTACAGTTGTACCTTTTGAACCCACTGCTTTCACTGTGCGTGTCTAATATCTCAGAGTATTTTGTGCTTCGTCCAGGCGTTGAAAACGTGAAAATAATAACATTAAAACAGCAAAAAATATATCATGATATTGATCAAGACACTGGACATATTTATTTATCTAAATCTGCTTATCACAATTAATATTTATCGTTTTTCTCCCAAGTCAACTACCCATAGTTCACTTAATATTGATTTTGTCCTGTTGTGAAAATCAGAGAGAAAAAAAAGATTTCTATGTTTAGAGATGATAAATATTTTCTGTTTTCTGTCATATTCAACCTACTTGGATCAAGTAAACATAGAGCAGATGTATCCCATATCTCTGACGTGTGTGTGTGTAATTAAATTTTTATCCAGTGTTTGAAAAAGCTTCTACATGCCGTTCTTCGATGTGGGTTCAGTACAACTTGTAGTAATGCCTTGTAAATATTATATTACACACTGCATGACAACTGTGATCATACATTTCCAGTCAAACATTAGATCATATTCTAGTCAAACATCACTTGATTTCCCCACAGATCATAAATGTTTAAAGGGGACTTTCTGTGGCAGGAAATAGAAATAGCCTGTGTCCCCGTTGTACTCCCATGACTGTGTGACTACCATCATCAAATCTGCCAATGACACGGTGGTGGTGGGCCTGATGATCTCTGAAGTGACTCACCTGAGAACTGGTAGCCAAGACAACATTCTGATTTGGATGTCAGCAGGACGAGCTGATAGTGGAATAAGAGGGAGAAGAACCACCAGGCCCTGGTATAGACGAGTATCTATCTAATGTGGGCCAAGTTTCATGTGAGCATCAGAGGTGGTGGAAAGATTTGTATCTTTAATACACTGCAGAATCTGCATTGCTGTTGTTGTCTTTGGTGTTTCATTTGTACAATAACATAAAACATCTCAGTGGTACATATACACAGCCATTCTACCTCACTTAACCAGAGTAGCTAAGAGCTATTTCATTCACAGCTGATAATGTTCACATTCAGTTAGAGCAGAGTGTAACTAAAGGGAAATGACCTAATGAACATGATGAATACAATGTAGTGGGAATACTGTAGATTATGAAATGTGACAAGTACTGGGTTTCTGAGGATGATGGTTAAATAGATGTTTAGGAGTTTAAAAATATCTGATGATGATATATATGTATATAGAATTTTTTTGTTTTTGAATATTTTTAAACACAAAACATAAACAACAATCTTGAGATAGATCTCTCAGATTTTCAACATTTTCTTTTATTTTGACCACATTTTGTCAGTGCTCTCTGACACTGTGTCAAGGATCTCAAATTTACTGTAAAACCTAGTTTTGTGTTTCTGTACTGCAATTTCATATTACTCATCGGCCAATACAAACATTGAGTTGTCTTTGTTTGTAATCCTAAGTTTCCTGCTTTTGCTTGACTGTCAAAGCAACTTGTAAACTGTTTTTAAAGGTGCAGTATAAATAAAGTTATTATTTTATTATCATTATAATATTACTCAAGCGTATTTCTGAGGCACCTTTACTTAATATTAGTATTTCCATTTTCGGCTACTTTATACTTCCATTTCAATACATTTTGCGTGCAAATATTGTACTTTTACTCCACCAAGTTTTATCAGCAATGAGATTGAATGAGAAGAAAAACACTGATTCTGACAATCAGAAAAAAATGCTGCATCGTAGTAAATATTTACTGTATGAAAACAAATCTACATCTTTACTTTTCCTTATACTTTGACTTAAGGCTACATGTATTGACAAAAGTATGTTTGATACATTTAAGAACGGATACATTAAGACCTCTCCTGAAGCACTATTTCTAAACGATATATTTTACTTTAAGTCAAGTATGACTTGAGTGCCTAGACAAAGAGAAAAAAAATAGTTAAATGTTCCTAATAACTCTGGCTGCTGACTGTCTGTATAAATTAAATACATTTGGTGAATCTTTCATTTGTAGCAGTGTAGTGGATTCATTAATAGCTGAGGGTGTCAGCATTACAACCATTTGTCCAAACTGTCTCTAGAGGATTGTGAATAACATGCGTATTTTTGTGTAGAGCACCATTTGAAAATACTGTGCTTACTGTCCGAGTATGAGGGTTCACCCGCTGGGAGCAGACGCAGCGCCCCCACCAGGACACCGGAAGTCAACCATCTAACGTCACACTGCGCATGCGCTGATCCCTCGCGTCTTCGACCTCTACTACAAACCGGTGAGTGCTAACATCGTCTGTCTCAAACTGCGTCTGAATTTAATATTTAACTGTCACACTTCTGTGTAACTCTGTATCTTTGTAGCTCTGGTGACCACATCGCGCTGCACAGCTCCTCATCTTTTCCAGCTAGCTTGTTTTAGCGTCTTTGCTCGGTGTGTAGCTAATTTTGACCTTACTTGTGTGTGTCCACTTAACTTTGCACACTCTGTGCTTTCTTGTTTAGCCAGGTGGTAACACAGCCAGCTAACTGTTATTGTTTATTGTTGTGTTTCTTCTATGCTTTTCTCCAGACGGTACGCGCCGAATCAACGCCAGCTCCTTTGGTTGACCTGACCACCACCACGTCCCTTCGTGATGTATGCCTGTGCTAAGTTCGTCTCCACGCCCTCTCTGGTGAGTCTGCATGGATGAATGTAGGAGACTGTTACATGTGTTTTGACGCTGAGCTGAGTGATAGTTTGCAAAAAGAGCTGCCAGTCTGTGTTCAGGACGAACAGCTAGCATGCTAACAGAGGCAGTCTTTGACCCTCTGCCAAAGTCAGCCTGTGTTCACACCTGCAAGGACGTCCTAGCTTTGAACATGATCAGGGCAAAACTCAGCCGTACCATTTGTATCCCCATGTAAAACAGTTTGTACCCCTTTTGAAAAGTTAAATATCTAATTTGAACTCATATGATGTCATAGTGAAGCAGCCATATTTAAAGGGTAACTCCACACATTTCCACATTAAAATGTGTACTGCATATTTGATCATGGTAATAATAATACTTTAATTTGTAAAGCACCTTTCAGGGTACCCAAGGACAAGTAGTAGTGGTAGAGGTAGTATAAAGCCTTTTGTGGTTCTGGATAAAGCTCTATGTAATCTGATGAATTGCCTCCAGAGATATCACTCAGGGTTTAATTTACAGTGTGAATGAAGCCACAGGGTTTTAAAAAGGAAGATGGTTGTATGGAATTTGATAATTTGTTTTCAAGCTCCCCAAAATGAGTCCAACAGTGTTTTAGAAGCATAAAGTTTACGGCAATGAACTGTGTTTTCTAACCTAGCAACTACATTACCCACAATGCAATTTAATCACTGAGCACATCATTGGAGGCATTTTATCGGACTATCGTCCTCTGGAACCACAAATGGCTTTAGAGAGGGCTGTGCTATATGGCCTTAAAATAACATCAAGACATTTTTTTTAGGGTATGTATGACACACAGTATATATTTGAATAATTTGAAACCTCAAAATGTCTCCAAATCCTCAAAAGCGCTTTATAAATGTTAGGCCAGCAAAATAAAATTGAATCACAGAAGTATTTTTGACCAAATACTTTGTTATAATATTGTGACAATATTGTAGGTTTGATATTGGCACTTTAACAAATATCATCATATTTATATTATGACATTTTTGATAAAATCCTCATTCATGAGAATATAATGACTTAAGTGGGTAAAGGCAAGTAGTAGAACAGTGTGGTAAATTAAAAAACAACATAATCACTTTACTGTATTACAGCCTCTAAAACCAGAAAAACACTTATGGTATATCATGGTAATATCACATTAATGATACAGTATCTCTTTATTGCCCAGCTTTAACCTCACACCACTTTATTCACACATGCAGTGTTACTCCAAGACCTGTAAAGGAAGTTTAATGAGTAAAATTGATGGAGTTACCCTTTAGGTTACATAAATGAATACATCTATATAACCTGTTGGTGTGGTAGCTAATAGTTTACAGTATTAACACCGAGTCAAATGCCATTGTTTGTTTAAACCTCCTTTTAGACCTGCTTTTAGCGGTCTTGAGCAGGGTTGAGGATTTGATAATAAGCAAATGTAAAGACAGACAGATTTCAGTGTGAATCCTTAACCATCTCATCAGAGCTGGACTGTGTCACTAACTGTCTTTCCTTTTTGACAGGTCCGTGCTGGATCTCGGGCTCTGTACAGACCACTCTCTGCAGCAGTAGTCTCAGATGCCAGGAAAGCAGATGTAAGTATCCGTCTGACTGATGCATATAACTGATTTATCGCCTCTGATTGTTCACAGAGGATAGGCACTCTGAAGCTATCAGAGATCCATTAATCCACTCTGTTTTTCTCATTCCCTTGTTTATCACACACACAGAGTGACTAGACAAAAAATCTGAATACATTTTAATGCAGGATCATTTAGCATCAATTTGTTGATGTTATTTTAACCATAGATTATATAGCACTGCAGAAACAAGGCTTTGCATTTTAAAATTGTTGAATGTAGCTACCAACATGGTTACTAAATTCCACAATAGGAGTTTTCACATCTCCAGCAAGTACAAAAACAAACTGTTAGGGTGATTGGATAGTAATAGAAGTTTAAATGTAGCATGCTTTACATTAAAGGTTTCCTATTGAGAGTACTAGTGGATGGTTGCAATTTGTCAGCAGAGGCAATGCTGACATTTGCATCAACTTCAGCTTGTCTCACATCTGTTCTTTGTGGCTAACATTAGCTGAACGTCACCACTGCAGGGCCTTTTCTGTGTCAGTGTGTGAAGTTTTCTTTAAACCTGCACTAATGCTCTCGAGTTTTTAAAGAACCTTAATCAAGTACAGGTTTATTATTCCAGATAGTTGTATAGAGCAGGCCTGACCTGCATGTGTAAAGATGAAACCGCAACAGCTAATGAGGTAACTGACACTGAGTAGAGGCACTTGCAAAGCACTGAAGCAAATACAAAAAAAACACTAAATGCAACTTTTAATCTCAATTATTGCCAAACTCGTCATTCTTATAGACTGTAGACCAAAATGGGTGTTTTAAGAAGACCACCATGTGCTTTACATAGAATACAGGATATTACTATAAGTTTGAGGGAAAAAATCTTCGTAAATTCCATATATGGCAGAATTTGTTGATCCTTTACTGTTGGGTTTCGTTGTAACCTTGTTTAATTTTTGTATTTCAGACTGCTTCCCTCCTGGCACCACAGAGTATCGCAGCCTCCCAGCAGCAGGTGGCACTGCGGTCGTTCCAAACCAGCGCTGTAAGCCGTGACATCGACACCGCTGCTAAGTTTATTGGCGCTGGAGCTGCCACTGTGGGAGTGGCTGGATCTGGGGCTGGAATTGGAACAGTGTTCGGTAGCCTCATTATCGGATATGCCAGGTAAATTATGCACATCTTGTCATTTCAGGATGTTTTTCAATATCCTCCAAGAATGAATATTGCATGGGACAGCCAAAACTGTCAGAGAGAATGACTTTCTGTTTTATTAGTTGGACAGACTTGTTTTTACACGATATATAAATAATTGGCTTTTAGATATTCTACCTCGTTCGTTAGTTTTTTGTTATTGTAATAGCAATAACCATTACCTAACATGTTAATGATATATTTGGTTTTAAAAAATATATAAAGAATTATTCAGCACTTTCAAGTGCAGTCTTGTGTTTTCCAGTTATTGATAGTTATTTGAGTCATGTATGAATTCTGTTAAAGGAAGGACCTTGACAGATAATGTGGTTGTTTGCTCTCTTAAATGTCTAGCAGTTGTGCTTTGAACACTTTGTACCTCCAACCTGTCTCAGCTACGTCTGTCTCTCTCAACAGGAACCCCTCTCTGAAGCAGCAGCTGTTCTCTTATGCCATCCTGGGCTTCGCTCTGTCTGAAGCTATGGGTCTCTTCTGTTTGATGGTTGCATTCCTTATCCTGTTTGCCATGTAAAGCAGTTAGGCACCTGCTGTAAAGGGATGCATCACATTGTTAACAGGAATTAGCAGTTTGAGACACCCTTGAATGGTACAACGATTTCAGCTTAGCGTGGTGCTCGTTCTTGTTCATTGGTGTCTCTTAGAAGATTGTGAACCCGCTGATGTATCAAACTCTGGCAAAACAGAAATCATGTGAAATGGTTTTGCTGTTATATTGTATATTTAATCAAATGTTTTTGTTAACAAACATACAACCAATTACAGAAGTAAAATGTGAAATTAATCTTGTGTCTTTGTGTTTGTAAATGCTGATGGCGTTCTCTACATTTGGGTTTTTTCTGTGTTGATTTGTTTGTTTCATTATGTCAGTGGCACAATGTGTTTCTCTTGAAATGATGATAACATTAGGCAAAATATAGAAAAATGTAGGTTGAGCATACCCAATTTATTTATTGCATCCTTCATGCATCACAGCTCAATTGACTCCAAACTATTGTCAAAAATGTTAATCTGTGTCAAACTCTGGATTAAAATTAGCCACTGACCACATCAATTTGTTAATTACTCCACAATTTACACAGCAAGTTACACTCTGTATACCTATAAATAAATTATATAGAAAAATGTATGTGAATACATAAATTAGTAAATAATACATTTACAACTGTATATTGGTTAACATTGTTTGTACAAATTAATGCATTAACATTCATATATTTTGATTGTTTTTATTTATGTTGAGTAACATTAAACTACATAGTTATTCCTTTAAGCGTTTTATTATACAAATCTATTTTTATTAAGTATTAAGTTAAATGATTGAGTTATTTTCTTCTTTTCTTTTTGCGACTACCTGCCAATGCCACTGAGAGGATCTTGCTGTCTCTCCACAAACAAGGAATTTGAACCTGGTAAATGTTGCTGTCAATGTTCTGGGAATAGTACAATAACCATTCAGTCTACAAGACAAATTATAATGAATGATATCCAAATATTAACGCCGCGATTAAAGACAATGAATCAGACGTTTGTCTGGTGGAACTAAAGGCACACGGTCAGAGTTTAGGGAGGACGGATTTGAGAGACGTACACGTCCCTCAGCTTCATGCAAGAAAAACTCAACAGTTATAATATGAAATATATCCTCGGACATGTAGGTCATGCGGTATTACAGAGAACTAAATGTCTTAAACATGTTAGTGCATCAGCGCCACAGTCTAACGAGGGGAATAAAACTAAAAACTAAAAAGCTGACGCCGACTCCTCTGTGGAGGCTGCGGTCGTGTAACTGTCACACAGGACCAGAGGATGTTTCACACCTCAGCGAGCAAAATGGATCCTCAAATAAGCAGGTAAACATTTGTGGGAGGCTGTTGGAGGGAAGCATTGCTTGTGTATTGTCTTTTCTGTGGTTTCGAAAGCAGTTGACTGGTTTATTTATCAGCCGCTCCTCCTGTAAAATGACACAGTCCACATCGAGTTTAGTTGTTCACTGGGTTTAGTTTAATGTAGTGAAGTTAATCCTCCACGTTTCAACACTCTGTTGTTGGTTTCTCAGACGAACCCTAGGACTCACTGTTTGGGTTGAATATTAGCTCGATGAATCCTCAGAAGTACAGACCATTTTGGCATTTTTTTTTCCCTCGCCACTGGTCGCAAAACAGCTACTTATTTGCCCACTAGATCGGGTGTTAGGGTCACTTAAGGGTCACCTTACTTGTTTTTTACTTGATGAATTGATTAAGAAGAATTTAGATAGCATAGTGAAGCTAACACTATCCGATATAGCAGCAGATGTCTGAGTGTGGCCGCTCAAAAACACACACAGGTGAAATATTCAGTCCTCCTAAACAGTGGGGCATTTAATCTGAATTGGTTTATGGAGCTGCTGCAGCCATTAAACCTCCATAACATACCAAATAAAAATCTAATCAATTTGATTTATATAGCCCCAAACCACAATCACATTGCCTCAGTGGGCTTTACAATCTGTACAGAGAACAACATCCTCTGTCCTTAGACCCTTGATTTCAGAGGAAAAAAACAGAAAAGTGGGAGGGACAGACATGCAGTAGATGTCACATGTCCCTACAGGATGGATTTTACTCTCCATATCCACCAGGGGTAGTGAGTGTACAAGACATCATCATAATGTTCAGCAGGTGACACTTAAGTCTTGTTTCTGTTTTATTTGAATTGGACTTGCAGATTTGAATCGGCAAATGCACTTGTAAAACTAACCAAAGTGCTGTCATTTAATTGAAGCATGCCACATAATGTCTAGCGTCTCTAGGACTGACAGTATGATAGACAACGTTTTTTTAATCTCCGTTTGTTCCATAACAGGTGACCAAAAGGCACACAAAGAGAAGATCGTCATGTCAACCAGTACTGGATCGATTCGACCAGCAGTACAGTCAGGAACTTGGAGACTTGTGGCCGTCAGCAAGGTATAATTTTTGTCAGAAATAATTACTGCAGCTCACACCTGGAAAGCGGTTGTACCCTTGTTTCATTGGGATTGCTTTTTCCTTGCAGAGCTGTGCTCCTGGACCCCCCTTCTTGGCAGCATGGGGTCATGCTCAACCGCTTCAGCGCTGTGTCAGAAATCACCCAGACTCTTTGGTCACAGGGCTTTTCAACACTGCTGCCACGATCAGACGTGTCCACGTTGCCCTGTGGTGGCCGCTCGCCAGTCGCAAATTCAAAACAGCAAGGGGGAAAAGACTCTTTGTCCAAGTGGCCCCCTAATGAGTGCAATCTCCAACCTGACACCACCTCTCATGCGCTGGGTCAGGCTCTTGAATCAGAGCCTTCACTCAGTTTAGCCCGTCCTTCATTACAATGCTACATCCACCCACGTCCTCTGCGGTTTCCCTCTCAGGCCCACAGGCCTGGCCAGCTGAAGCAGTACTACCTCCTGAACGCAGCGTCCCTGCTTCCAGTGCTGGCCCTGCGAGTCAGAGACGGGGAGAAGGTTTTGGATCTTTGCTCTGCTCCTGGGGGCAAAGCCTTAGCCATAATGCAGGCTGCCAACCCAGGTAAAACAAGTGCTTTAAATGGACTTTCCAAACTTTTTAATGATTTATTTGTATCGCGCAAAGAGGTATATGATTGTGGATTTTGTGCAGTTTTAAAAGGCAGTAGATGATAGAGATATGCTTATACAATTGAAATGAAACGTGAAATGTTGTAATATTATTGGCTATACTTAATACGAAATTATCCCAAATGAATATATTTTTGGGGATATAGCTTTTCACAAAAAACATCTTGTTGTTAATATTAGAAGCATACTTTGAATGTAAGTTGCTGCTGAATCTAATATTTCAGTCTGCTCTGAAAAGCCTATTTGCATTAAAAATGCTAATTAGTAATGCTGCCCTGTCTTGTTTCTCAGCGCTTCTCTGCTGCAATGAACCAGACCCACACAGACGGGACTGGCTAGCCAAAACGCTGGAGTCTTTTCTGCCTCACTCACTAAACAGCAGGGTGATTGTGTCTCCGCAGGACGGACGGTCTTTTGGGCAAAGTGAAGCGGGGACGTACGACAAGGTGCAGAGAGTCGTGTCTGTCGCAGCATGTGTATGAATTCTACCGCAGTGTCTGAACAAACTGAGTTGTCACACTTCTTTTTCAAAGCCATGTTTCGAAATGAATGAGAAGAGCAAGCCTTTGAACAAAAGCTAATAATAAGAAAATAATCAAAATGGGAGCCAAGAAGCGACAGAGACATGGCAGGAAGGAATCAAAGTGACTGATAATGGAGCAAAAAAAAGGAGGAGGGCATAGAGTGAAAATGTTTAGAGAAAAAAGTGTGAACAGACGGAGAAGTCATACTTCATTGACTATTTAAATGTTGCCACTTCAAGTTTGCTCTTCTTCTTCAACCCCTGATGTTCATCACTGCATTAACTAAGGACAATACAAGATTCTATTGTGGATCTCGTTAAAAAGACTCAATGAGTTGATCATTTTGGGTTTTCAATATTGGAATAATCGAGAAAATAGCGAATATCCTCACATGAATGCCTTGAAAAAGCTGTCTGGCTCACTGATGTAGGCTTCATGCAAAGTACTGCAAATCCTGTCTAAGCCTGTCGCCACGGCTGAAGACACAGCTCGAACATCAGCACCGTTTATTTATCCTTTATTTGTGCAGGGCAAACTTATGATTAAAGATTATTTGTTTGTGTGCAGTGTTGAAGCGATTCCAGTATGTTTTAGTGCAGATTTATTTTTTATTTTTTTTGATGAATATTGTGAATCGCAATTATGTTTGACAGAATTGTCATGACATGAAATTTTCAGATATGGATTCAGATTTGTGTTTACTCTTGACTGCACAAAACCAGTACACAATGATAAACAATCAGAAATGCTCCAAGTTTACGTACCATCTTTGATTTATCAGTCTGCAAAAACAGCATAAGTTCAAGCATGAAGTATTTTGGCAAATATGTCTTTGTGTTATCAACAATGCCTTTGCTTTTAGACTCAGTCAAAACATGATATTCATCCTCCAGGCAGTTATCGTTACATAAAGAGCAAAATCTTATTTATACTTACACTGACTCAGACTGTCTTGCCCTCTCTGTTGCAGGTTTTAGTCGATGCTCCATGTTCTAATGACAGGAGCTGGTTGTATTCTTGCAGCAGCCAGCAGGGGGAACAGAGACTACAGGAGAGGTCCAGGCTGCCTTCGCTTCAGGCTCAGCTGCTTAGGTAAGCCCTGTTCCCGACATGAAGAAATGTCTGCAGTGTCTCCAGACTTTGAAAATGATTCCTCACAAAAGGATACCATTGTCTTTGGTTCACATGGGGGAATTCTAAAATGCTTCCAAGTGTTTTAAATGGCACATGAAATAATGTAAACCCTATGTCAGAACAGGACTTGAATTAATCACAGTAATCTAGCGGGGTAGCAATGATTATCCAGCTTTGCAGCAGTGTTTGAAAGGGTAATTTAAGGCCCTCGTCATGGAGTTAAGTATTTGTCTCCTCCCCACAGGTCTGCACTGTCAGCGGTCCGTCCGGGGGGCGTCGTGGTCTATTCCACTTGCACGCTGTCCAGCTCTGAGAACTACACTGTGGTTGAGACGGTGCTGAATGACTGTCCTGAGGCTGAACCTGAAGACCTGTGGGAAGAGATTGCTGTCCCTTTATCAAACTACTTTGCATTTGGTCCTGCTCACCCTGGTCACAGAGGACAGACACTTCACAAGCCACAGAACGGCAACGTGTCCTCTTACCGACACGCACTTGGCATTTTAGTGGTTCCTGAAGCAGGCAGGACCTGGGGACCCATGTTTTTGTCCCGGATTAGAAGGAGGAAATAGAGTGTATCCTCCTGTGCTGAAAAGATATGAGGATAGAAGTGGCTAAACAGACTTTTGTTACCTGTGGGTTTTTTGGTATTCAAAGAAACTTACGTCACCGGCCAGTCTGCAAACTGGGGAGGTTTTTTAAACCTGCATTCGATATAATGGCCAGCAGGGGATGACCCCACTGATCTAAAGCATACTCTGATTGTATGTAAGGATATAAGAAAGTGACCCTACTTCTCATTTGATTTATTACCTCAGGAAACCGTTCTGTTTCAAATCTTCTTAAAAACAACTTGAAGTCCATTTTGTAATTCATGGTCCCATTTTGAGTAAATCAGAGGTAAGTAGGGTGTGCTTGTTAGGGTGTGGTTACCTTGGAAATTAAAATGTTGCTACCATTGTGATCTCAGTCAGATCCAATCAGGATATCCTCTCCACCCTCTCATCCAAGTATGATCATTCATCCCAGTTGCCAGAATAAATCTTAGCCAAGTAAGTTTCTGCAAAACCACAAACTGCGGTTGGCTGCTTGGCAACCCTGTGGAGTTGTAATAACTAGACTAACTATCATTAGGTAGCCAGAAACATAAATCTAGATGAATGATACTTTTGCTCTTTTACTGTTAGATCCCAAACAAGCAGCTGTTTGCTCACAAGTTCACCATTTCCGTTTAAAAGCTGCTTTTCAGTTTTGTGTTCATAACTTTTTTCTGCTGCCCGGTAATTATTTGTTTAATTGCTTTCTTTCACTTCTGCAACTGACCCTCTTTTGATTTATTGTATTATTTATGTTTTTATGACAACTGTGGAAACCACTGACACTGCAGATGTACAGTCGTATCGACTGATTCTTTTAAATGCTGCACATTAATAAAACTGCGTCCATGTCGTATAACAAAATTGATAATACTATAAGACAGCAGTTTTCTGTAAGATCGTAAAATTTAAAATGCATTCACAATTTATCTGCTAGGAATGGATGCTTGTGGTGAGAGCTTTATTTCGGTTTGTGCGAGTTTTCCTTTCTAAACACTCTTTGAGAGGTAGTTAGAGAGTGAGATGACATTATAAGACTTGGCACTGCAGGCGCTCACATTCAGAATCTCCATCATCCGGGCCTGAGGCCAGTAAATCAGGTTGCACTCATTAAATTTGGATGACCTCTTGACTTAAGCCATCACTGAATTTTTAAAAGCCTCTATCTGAGCACGCAGCATTTATGTGTATTGGCATAAGTATGTGATGTGCCATAACACGGGTGAAATTGTTTGCAGACATGACACACTCAACAGGAGGCTCCTGCTGTATCTGAGACGTTAGTTTAATAACCAGAAAGAGCAGTGACGATATAATTAACACACGGTTTCTCTTTCTTCCTCCCTGAATTGTCTGAATGAAGTCGCGCCGTAAGTCTAAATCCTAACATCTGTCGTCGCAGCACCCCTTCAGTGTGATTGAGACGGCAGTGTCGTCTCTCATAGTGGCTCATTACCTTTGTGGACTGTTCTTGTGTCATGCTTGAGTGAAAAGTCGACTGCTTCATTGTAGCTTTTCATCAGGCTGCGACTGCTCGAAGCAGAAGCCGAAGGGGTTTTTTAAAGGAACTGTAGACAATAACGCACAAGAGTTCACATAATTTTACCTTTTTCGAACATAACAGACAGACAAAGTAGGCTGTTGCGCCGGCAGTTACATGCTGAAACCCTTATATCTTCCCTCCAAAATATATATATACGCCTGGCGGTTCTGAGCCAGACGCTGTCAAGGGCATGATTGTGGAAATAGGAAAGCAACAAGAGCCTCGCACCTGTTTCATCCCACTACTCCGCCATAGACACAAGCATTATTGGGTGCATTTATATGGCTATTTTTATTGGCCGTCCTAGTTTCGCTCCACTTCTGCGTGTCTTTGAAGAAGTGTCTTCGGCCTCTGATACCAGTGCATCATAATTGCCGACGCATCATCAACTTGAAAGCGGCGAGATGCGTAGATGAAGTGGGGCTTCATTGGGGTTAACCATGTTCCTGACCTTTGTGTGAACTCTGGTTTGTTGATGTTCCCCCATATTGCAGTGTTCCCTCAAGGGGAGAATCTCTAAGCAGCTTTTCCTCCACTTCAAAGGGAGAGAATGTAGGCCTGCTTTGCATAATCAGGTGGGGAACAGCTTTTTGCCAGAGAGGCAGGAATTAATTTGTGCCACCGCCAGATGTAATCATTAAAACTCCAGTCATTGACAATAAAGGAGGAGGAGAGGGGGAAATAGAGGAGGAATTGTCGAACAGTGGATGGAATGAGAGAGAAACACAGAGCATACGATGGCCCTGAATGCTGGAGGAAACCACAGCTAAACAGGCTAATCTGACCTGAGCTCTGCTAATCCAGGATGCGTTTTTTTCTTTTTCTTTTTTTTTTTTTTTTGCAGTCTGGTAACATTTAGCTCCATCACACTTTGTTTGGACATGTCGGTTTGAAGTTGATCCTTACTCATCAGAACCCTTTATTTTATATGTACTTTAGGGTTTCAGTGATGTCAACACATCAAGAGAGCCACAGTTATCTGCAGGTATGTATGTCAGTCACACTGAAAGCCATTTAGCAGCATGTGTAGGCTTCAGTGCTTCGCTCACAGCCGTTAAATGTACTCTATGATTCGGTCTCACTGCTCTCATTAACCTTGTTCCCAGCAGCATGCGGCTATTTTCTTACCCACAGCGCTCGAGCTCAGACAGACACATTTAGTGACTTACTGAATTTGTAATATTTCTGGGTTCATTTTTGAGTAGAAAATCATTATGGTGTATTCATGTGCAAGATACTGTCAAACAGGTCTATTTTAGAAGGGCCAGATGTGAAGAAAAAGTAAAGTGACAAGGGGGTGGGCATTTACATTCCCTATGTTTGGTCTGCAAAGCTCAGAATATAAATGTGTTAAGTTAAAACTATTCACTGTTTTGTTTTTTTATTAGTTTACATTGAAAAAATGGAGAAAAAACAATGTGCCATTTTAATCTTTAATCCAAGCAGGTTGTCAGTTTGATTCCCTTTGCTTAAAGGTGCAATATGTAAGAATTGGCCACCAGTCAAATCCATACTCAAAACAAATAAGGAGCACAGAGTAATTGCTAACAGTAACTGGTTACCATGCTAACTTCACAACACAATAGACTGAAGGACTCAAAACTGTTATTTCTTCATATTTTGTCAATGATTTTAGTTTTTCTTTTTTTTATTTGTACATATTGCCTCTTTACACAGCTTGGGTTGAAACGTTTTTCATGAAATTAAAGCATTTTTATCAACAGACGTAACTAATTAAATGGGCTAATTATCCCCCTAGCAAAATGATCAAAAGGCCAGAATGAGGTTGTTAATGGGCTGTATTTGGCCCACAGGACACCACTGAATAGATCTGCTGTAGAACATCATGCACTTAGAAAAGTGAAAAACTCAGAGCTCACACGTGTCCTTAACGACTCTGTAAGGACACCCCTCCAGCTGGTGAGACCTGAGGAACACTCTTGTGTGAGAAATGAAACGTCTTCAGGAAACTGAACCAAATCCACTTGCCTACACTACAGCACTTAGGACGTAGAAAAGCTTCTTCATTATTCCTGCCGCTAAAATCCGATCAGGTTCAACCACGCTGTCGATCTGATGTTTTCCCTCTCGTGAAAAATGTCTGACTCGAAGCGTTTGACACTGACTGTGCCGGACAGTTAACAAGTGGGTCTATAGATTTGGTACCGTTTGGGGCATCCATCATTCATTTCAAACGTCATCATTTGTCAATATTCCATCAGTGGAAGTGAGTGACCAGGACCGCTGCTGTTGATTGATTGTTACACAGCTAATCTCTGAGGGGGGGAAAAGTCTGCAAAGTATGAATCCTTCTAGAGGTCAAGTCAAACCTTCAGCGTGCACACAAAAATATGAAGTTTGTGAATAATGCTACGGCACACACTCCTGCAACGGACAGACAACAAAACCTGAAGTTGGCAGTCTACGATCCCCTTAGAGAGTGAACCACATGACAGATTGGGACCGGGTATACCAACTATGGCACACCTGGGATGCTACCCTAAAAGAAAGATGCTCAAGTCATCATTTTGCCTCCTCCGGCAAAGATGGGTACATGATGAACTAGCAGCAGTGAAACCACCAGATGTGACACTTCAGAGAAAGACAGAACAGCTTAATTGTAGGGTTTTAAATATATAACAGAAAGAAATTGGGGTTGGTTTTTACTTGAGAACAAAGTTTCCTCTCGTGTTTTTTTTTTCTTCTTTTTTTTCGCATCCGGGGGCGACATCAGGCACCATCAATGTCAACGCAGACAGACAACGCCAGAGGAAAACGAGTGGGACAGGGCTGAATGTGAGAGGGTACCTCAAGGTAAAGCAGAGGAACACAGATCTCTCTATCCTTTCATCTGCTGTTTGTCTGCAAACAAACTCCTAATGCAAAAAGAAAGTCGAGAGCGAAGAGGAGAGAAAAGTGAGGTGTTCTTTTGTAGACGCGGTTGTTGTGACAGGCGTCTTAGAAGGCAGCACAACTCAGGTAAAACCGCATCAAGTTTACCACTTCTGCAAAATTTGTCGACAGTTTTTAATTCAAAGGGGGACTCGGGGGCCGGGGGGGCTAACTGGTGTGGCCCTCCATGAGCTGTATCAAGATGAGAGGTGTTGCTGTTCCTCCCGTGGACCTCCATGAGCTGCAGGGAAGGAGACGTCCGTAACAGCTGCAGCAGAAGACGAAGTGCAGGCTTAACAGACTGAAGGCAGGACTTATTACCCAGGCCCAGACACTCATTCATCCTTTGAAGGAAAGACAGAATTGATCGGGAGATATAAAACTAAAGCCTCGTACAGTCTTGCAGGGAAATTGAATTTGAGAGAGAACTACCGGATCAGTTTTTACGTATCTAGTCATCGTTTTTCCCACAAATTAAATGCAAATTGGAACAGCGGATCAGCGTAACTGGCCATGAATTATGCCGATTCAGGATGTATGTTCAGACTACTCACATCTTAAACTTGCAGCTTTTCCAACAGTGGTTGAAGTCATTTCAACTCGTGACCCCTGTATGTGGCCAAAGAGGTACAGTTGTGAAATGCAAAAAATAAGACGATTTAAAATGTGTACAGCCGAATAACATAAAGTGGCAATGATTGCAAATATCTGAGGCACTGACTCCTGTCGTTTTGTAGATTTTACAGTCCTTAATTTATCGCCAACATCCTATGTGAAATCGCTGTTGTGTTTGTGAGGCTCGCGGAATAAAGACCTAGACTTTATTATCCTCAGCACCATACCCATCAGTCAGACAGTTCACATGACAGACAATATTCAATCTTCTAAAAATGTTTCAGTTATTCAACAAAGAAAATGACACACAAGAGCATTTGATCCACATAAATTCTGATAGACACGGATGAATGGCAGACCTGCAAAGCTGCACAATTGGACTTCAGACAGGCTTTAATAATAAACTCAAAAATGAAAGACAAGCAGGCCTTGAATTTTGACTTGGACTTGGCTTCAGTGATACTTGACTCCTGAGCACATGATGTTACATAAGCAAAGGCATCACTTTGTGTTGCGAGGTGGTGGGGACATAAGGACAATTTTCTCATGCTCAGCAGACTTCAAAATATTCGATTTTAGCCCACGAGTAGATAATTTCAGCAGGGACAAAAAAAATTGCATAATGGAAGTGTATTTAATCTGTAATTTGTTAGTTCATGTTTCTTGGTGCAAACTATTAATCCACACTTTTAACTCGTTATGCTTTTTCAAAAAGTAATGGGTAAAAGTGGTGGGGACAGGTCGTCAGCGTCCTCAGTGTAAATGACACCTTGGAACTTAGGGTGTGAAACCCCAATATTCCAGTCTAAGGTTTTTACCCAGATACGCAGATACTTTGACATTTTTTTCCTTGTGTTGCAACTTTTCATTTATAAATGTCAACATCCCAGGAATTCAATTTGTACTGAAGACATACTGACAGTGTTTGGTCTGAGATGAAAAGAAAAACATGCACTTAATTGTCCGCATTCAGACTGAGAGTCTTGACACTGCCTTGTAGATGTTGAAAACTCTACCAAACTAATGTAGCCTTATTCGACACCCGCAATAAAAGATGACTTTCTAAATATAAAGTGCTAAAAGTTGTGATCCTCCTCAACGGCCTTTGTGGCTGCAGTTCACGTCACACAGCCCTGTGTTAACACTCACTTGACCCCTGCATGGATCCCTGCAGTACACGTGCACCAAGAATAAGATGTCCATCCAGAAAATGTGCGCCCAGATTGAGTTGCCTCATCTCAATTTTTTACTTCACTTCTGTTAAACTTCTCGACTTCAAACCTTGTCGAAGTGGACACTCCCCGAGTGAAGGAAAGGCATGAATAATAGATTATTCACCCACAGGGAAAAAAGGGGAGAGGAAGTCGGGGGGCGGGGGGCTTTGAAGGGGCTGATTAAACCTGATAGATTTCATACCAATACTTTGAGTTTAAAAGTTCATAAAAACATTACCGGGGATGTTTTTCAAAGGATCCAATAAATGTCACTTCCTCAAATTAAGAGCATATTCGCGGACTGGTGTGAGGTTAGTCAGAAATAATGGAGCCCTCCTGGAGCTTTAAAATGCTTGGATTGGATGTTCAATAGTCAATTCATCACATTTTATATAAGCACGTAAGCACTTATACGTAACATATTTATAATTCATATTCACCTGGTCGTAGTCGTATGTGGGCAGCTGTGAAGTGCTGTAGGATGCGCTCACTCCTCTCACATTTTTCACACCATTTATTTCTGTGTTTGATAAAGCTCGGGCAGATTGCCTTTGAAATCTGGCTCTAATGAAATTACAATGACTGCCTGTGCTACAGCTATGAACTGATTGTGCTGCAAGTTACAGTTACATGTCCCTTCTTTTGCTTCCAACTTTTGTATGAAGCTGTACTTTCACACGCTGCTGCTTTGAGTTAAAGTGGCATTAGACAAGGATTTTTTTTAACGTAGCCTGTTGCATAAAATCACTGTGAAGTGAATATTGACTGCTCAGTATACTGGCTATAGAAAAATGACAACATCCATTGGTGTCCTATGAGCCTAGCTTTCACTATGCTTTTCTGCCTGACACTGGGATGGATTTTCACCCTGACAGTGAAGGCTCAATCTTAACACAAAGGAACACGGGAAGAAGATTTGTTTTCCCCAGGTGACGGCAGAGCAACTGGAATAACCGAGGAAACTCTTCCCTGTAAAAGAAAAAGCACCACTTCGACAGAGAAGGCAAAGAAGGCGAAGAGGGGCAGACAGAGAAACCAGGGTAAAACATTAATGAACAGACAGGCATTCACTAAGTGGAATCAGCATTGTTGGCATTCTTACAGAGAGTAGTTAGGCTGCTAGCGATAGCCATGTCCTGAAATATAACAGCTGCGGCTAGCAGCCAGAAAAAGAACCAGGAGCTGTGAGGAAACTAGGATAAGGAAAGTTGAAAAGTTGTCTGTTTCCATGTTACATGCTAGTAAGCGTGTTCCCATGGTGATGTTGAGAAAGACCGTGAGCATGCTAATAATTGCTAATTAGCAGTAAACACAGCTAGTGTCCCAGTGTAGCCGGGGCTATGCGACTCAGGTTTTTCAGCTACTGGTCAAAAACTAAAGCAGAAAAAATTGACCTGGTGGTTATGCTAAATTAATAATGATATTATCACCAGAGTTTTTACAATACATCCTGTGGGGAACATGAATGAATTTCATGGAAATCTACTTATCGTTGTTGATGTATTCAAGTATGGATCAAAGACATTTCTCTTAAAACCTCAAATGTGAACCTTAAGGTGGCGCCGGCAGAAAATGTATGAGGATTAGCAAACTCATTAGGATACACGGTGGTCTGTTTAATTTCATGGTTAACTATCAAAAACCTTTTGAGACATTTCTGTTAACGGACCAAAGCGGGGAACTGAGCGACATCGAGCCAACAACGTGGCAAAAGAATTAATCACTGCTGTGTCACTTCTTGATGAAAACATGTTCACTGCGGGCTTCCTACCAATTAGCATGACTCAGTAGTCAGTGTGCTGACCAGACAAGTTCAGCGGCTGCCTTGTTTCGAGGGTTTCACAAGGCATACAGAAGGTGACACCGAGGCCAATGCAGTGCATAATCTGAAGTGAGCGGTAAAGCAGGTGGCAGAAGGGAAATGTCTTCTATTTATCCTCCCTGTCGATTTTTTCTTTACCTGCCTCGCTGTCCCCTCTGTGCTTTCAGAACTTGCTATTCTCTCTGTCTCCTTGTCGCTGGATGACTTTTCTCTCCCTTCCTCTGTGTATCTGGCTGTCTTCCTCTCCTCTCCTCTCCTCTCCTCTCCTCTCTGCCTCTCTCAGAGTCAGCCTTTGATCTTGCCAGTCCTAGCACAGAGGTAGACAGTGATGCTGTAAAGCTTTTCTCTGCCTATTAATGTCTTAACTCTTGCTCTGCCTTTTGCAGGAGGTCTACTGAGACATAATTTCCCCACACCGCACTCTGTAATGACAGGCCTGGACACTCTTAATCACAAGCATACTGTTTGTGTGTGTGTGTGTGTGTGTGTGTGTGTGTGTGTGTGTGTCTGTGTGTGTGTGTCACCTGAGGTATAAGGTAAATTCAAATATGAGGAAAATATTTGAAATTCATATAAGCTGAAATATATGTGGCCGTGACAGTAACACTCCACCGTTCTTATCAATGACAATAACACCGATCCATCACTGGCCATGTTGTAATCTGATGTAAATAACCACTGTATGGCAAAAGATAGATAAACAAAGCAAAATACGGCGAAAGTGTAATCATGCTGAAATGAAAAACACTGAGAGACGCATGCAGACTGGATTATGGCTTGGCACAACGAGATTATCAGATAAGCCATTTTATAACTGCAATGAGCGTAACAAGGCATCAGAGGGATCCTGGATTGAAACTTGCCTAAATATTTCATCCTAAACATTGCATCATCAAAGGGGTCATTTCATCTGTCTGTGGTCCTGCATTTTTGAATCATTTTTGCTCAAGGAAGAGGTGGAAACAGTTTTCTCTGAGGAAATAAAGTAAACTGGTAAATTAAGATAGATATCCATTGTGGTGGCTGGGCGCCAAGATTGCTTTCCAAGTGTCACACGCAAAATAAATAATCTCAGGAGCGCAAAACTCTCAGAGGGTAGAGAGTTGAAGATTTACTGAAGCTGCCATGGAGTGATGCCGGGCCACACTGACACGTTTACCCTTGCTGTGGCTGTATACAAAGTTAAACTTGACCAAAACAAAAACACCATGGAACATGGTGCTGCATACTAATATGCACACACTCCAAAGCAGCAGCTTTATTTTGTACTTTGAGTACTCCATTGATTAAGCGCTGCACCTCTATAAACTTGTCAGATTCAAGGTGGTCTTTTTTTTATGTCTCCAAGCTGATCAGAACCAAAGGTACACAACGTACCTCGTCTGCCGAGTTGACAGGCTAACGTAGCCTTGAATCACTTTTCATCTTTACAGACTTTTTAATCTGATTTCATTCAGAGCCCTCTGCAGCCACTAAAGACATCTAATAATGATTTTATATAGTTCTCCTGAGATCTTTAAACAGACTTTGACCTGTAAGAATAAGTGTAATGTCCCTTTAATAACAGTGTTATTCATTGCAAGGATCAGTCGAAAGACATCATTAAACACTGTACATCATTTATGCTCATGTAAAGCATCTACCTTACCGATGAGGTGGATAATGGGCCTCTATCAAAGATGTATTATCAGTACAATTACATGTGCACATGTGACACACATCGTGTGACGAGGGCTGTCTATGCATGGCTGTCTGTGAATGGTTATATGTCCTTTCGAGTATAGCGCAGAATATTTTCTGTGCGTTTTTCTCTCTTTTTGTTTATTTTGTTTTGCTTCTGAAAAAAAGTCTGAGAAATCTCACAACAATAAAGCAGTGAAAACTCAATTACTATGGGGTTGCGTGGTTTTAACCAAGAGAAACTACAGGGAACGTTGACCAAAGCTGAGACACTCACAATAATGTGACAGTTAGCAATTAGAAACACAACTGAGGAACAACAGCAGTTCTTTAATAATTCTGCCTCAAAAATGACATCGATAGATTAAGTAAATAGTACATAAGCAATGAACCAGAGCAGAAAAACAATTTTGATGCGCCCCGCAGTAGTCACAGGCAAAGACCATACAGACTCTATAACAGAAGAAGTAGCTTTGTGGTCAATGGTAATGCATTCTTCCTGACAGCCAGCAGGGGGCGACTCCACTGGTCAGAAAAAGCAGTCGCTGAAAAAAAAAAAGCAGTCGCTGAACTCGCTGTTGCCAAGATTGAAGTCTGCTTATTCTTTTGATCCATTACTTAAGCGCCAAAAACCCCTTAACTTGACTCCTAAACGCACAATAAATGAAACCCGCCACCACGTCTTATCCTTCCTTAAACATTCCCGATTTCTAAAACCCAAATTAAACCATCTCCCATTTCACTCCCAGCCTCACCAATTTTCCCTAAGCCTGACCAAACAATTCAAGTTGCTCCCGCTTAGCCGAACCCCTTGTTACCTCAATGAGATATTGAACAACTTACTAATTATTAAATTGCAGATATGCTCATCAATCAATAGCAATCTAGGCATGATTATATTTTCCCTATATATAATATATAATATATAATATAAAAAGAGTTGTAAGGGAACACAATCCAAAGGAGCTGAGCTTCCTGTCCTCTGTGAGCCTGTCCTCTTTTTACACATCTTTCTCCCTTCCCCCTTCCACTTCATCCTCTCTCTCCCTGCTGTCTATTCATCTTTCTCTTCTCCCTGGATTGATGGCTCAATTACCATTCCTCACACTTGGGCTTCGAAAGTGAGCAAAATTGAGCAGGATTTCTTTTCACCATGTAAAAAAAAAAAAAAAAAAAGGAAAAGAAAGACTTTTAATTTTCCCTCGCTCTCGCTCCCTGGCTGTCAGGGTTCGCTCAGCTCTGTAGTGAATTGTGACACCTGTAATTTAAGAGGTTTTAGGGCTGCTGCTGAGCTCCGGATCGATTCAGTGAGCTCGGTGCTTAATGGCGGAGGAGGGTAAAAACTTCTAGGTGAATGTGCGAGGGAAACAATTAGTCATAAGCTCTGCTTCTGACAAGAGCTGCGCATTATCATCTTATCGAGGTTTTGTGTCAAAATATCCTTAACAGTATGAAATGAAGGTCATTTGCCCCAGTCTTCGGCGTCACATCGCTCCTCTGCTTCCCTTCATACCTTCATCCCTCCATCCCTTTAATCCTCTCTTTCCCTAAGTGCTAGCTCCCAGCCTGGAGCCTCGGGGATCCACATGACTTGATTGTGTTTTGATGTTCTTGTGAAACTTACAAGTGCACTCAGGACTCAACAACCATAACATACATTTTCAAGACCGTTCACCCAGGAGAAAAAGGAGACGAAGGAAAAAGGAAGAGTGCTTACTATTACCGCTCTCAGTGCAGCGTACGCACTCTCAGCTGCGTATATGCACACAGATCCGTACATTAATATACATGTGAGGGCAAAAACATATCCAGTATATTGATTAAGATTCATGCGTACATCCCTGAAGACTTTTTTTCTCATGTACTGAATAATGACCGGATTACCCTGCACTGACCCTTTTGTAATTATGCATATGTTTTCCTTTTTCACAACATGCCAGTTATAAGTCTATTTTCTGTTTCTCTCTGTTCTACAGAATATAACTACCAAGTACTACCATTATTTAAATTGGATTTGAAAAAATCTAATTCTTAAATTGCTGGGTTTTTCTGCTTTAACATATCATTATGAGGTGGATGCTGATTGCGCATAATGGCAATAGAATAATGGTGTCATCTACATTAAGAGCCATATAAACCTCATCTTCATATTGCACTTACTTCTGCCACTGGGCATGAAATCTCCCTGACAAATGAAGGCTGACTGGCGATGATTTATATCAGACACATTCTCTCGTATCTGAACAACGGCAATCCAATCACCAGAATAACTGTCGGCTAAGTGTGTTTCTGCTAAACCACGGATAGGTTCAAATGTTTTGAAAGTTTCTCTATGTTGCAACTTTTTTTGTTCAAGTTGAATTTTCCATTTCACTCTCAGTGCAACACTTCTGCTATGCTTTGGGTTTGGACACAAAAAACAATTCATCAGGGTTCGAATAACGTCATGGTTTCACTTAAATCACTGTTCTGGTTGCGATGATCACGGATGGTGAAAGTATGTAAAAAAAAAATGGTTTTGGTCGCCACAAAAAATGGCTGGAAATATCTCCTTGTGTCATAAAGTATATCTAGTGGTGTGACTTGCCTTTGCCAGCCTTGTCCACTCCACCTCCTGATGTGAAATTCAGCCAGTAAGCATATAATGTAAACCTGATATGCCACGCTTGCTCCAAATGTCAGCCATGGACATATCAGATACGTAACTGCACATTATAGCCAGGAGACATGGCTAACGACGAGAAGGTCCCTCTCGTCTCAGGTTTAGGTCCAGGAAAACGTCATTATTCAGAATATTTTAGTTGCAGTACGAAAAGCATTTGACGTAACTCACTGTTGCCTTCAAACAGCGGCCTCCTGAGTGAGAGTGCTGTGTTCATTTGTCCTGACCTCTTTCCTATGCAGAGCTGTCGCTCTCCTACTTTGGCTGACTTCCTCCTTTGTTGCTGTAATTTTCACTATGACCACAAGAGGTCGCCACCTAGCAATAAAGACGTAAATATCGGCTGTAAGAGTTGGCTTACAGTATATGGTCGTTTTTCTGGCGAGGACAGCCTGTTTTTATCTGCTTTCATGTCTCCATTATAAATCTAACAAATGATGAACACAGCTTTGTTGTTGTAAGCTGCGACTCTGAGGGAAACAATGCGATCCAGTTGTCTTTGCCACCCAAGCTTTCGAAATAGGGAGTCAAGTCATTTGTTTCCAACTTTCCACCAAAAGTTTACATTTTAATGAGGATGCTCTGAGTAATTACTCAACTCTGTATCAACTGCTCAGTGGAGTTTTAATTGAACCACTATAAAAACGTAAGCGCGTATTAACTTGTAGGGTTGGACACAGTTGTTTTAAATAGCTGAGGAAACTTTTGTCTAAGTTTTCTCCTATCATTAAGTGTGTCTCGCTCAAGAGCACCTGCATATGCACAGGTCCACAATGTGTTTCTTCTCTCTGGTCTTGTATAAACAGGTCCTCGTTTCAAGAAGAGCAAACGGTCTCAAATGGAGATGCTGAGAAGAGAGCGAGCCAGTGTTTGTGTGTCCATACTTCTCTTTCCTGGGGGTGGATCACATCGATATGACAGGTGGCTGTTGGCCAGAATATCAAAGCTGGACGGAATGAGGCCTTTTTTTTTTCCCCTCTCCCTGAAATCAATAAGTGCTGTATTTTTGGAATAAGGCTTTGGCGATTCAATACACTGAAGTTATATTTAATAAATAGCTCTTGTTATAGAGCTTTTTGAATGATTCTTTGGGAATTCAATAAAGCTGTTAACACTGTGGATTTTCATATGTAAATCAGATGGCAGATAATGAGTGATTGGAAAGGCAAAACTGCAAGTGCACTGTTTCCTTGTTAACAAGAACCAGGAGACTCTGACTGGTTGTGCCAATAAGGACAATTCATGGCTGAAAATTAACTGAACTACGGAGCGTGGACCAGAAATTAATGTTTAATTTTCTCATGTCTCAGAGGGTCTTTTTCTTTGAACTGTTGTGTCTAATTTCATGCTACACACACACACACACACACACACACACACACACACACACACACACACACACACACACACACACACACACACACACTGGGGGAACAGCAGATCTGTGGGAGCAGGACTGGCTGTGAGTGCACTCACATGGAGACATGTGTTATCTGAAAGGTTGTATATGCATGTAATATGATCTGTATGCAAGCACAACATTAACAGACCTTTGCTCAATTTTCTCTAGCATTTTTAGCTGCCATTCTTCTTTTTCTGAACTATACATGATACATGAGAGCTGTCGGATCACTTTGTTATTCATGCCATGAGTATTATATCAACAAGGAGGAGAAACATCAATGTCAAAGCCTCAGGGGCAACAACATTGGCTCAATTGTGAAAACAGAAGCAGACAGTCTTTTGTGTTGTTGCAGCGATGCCATATTCATTATGCACAACTAGTTTAAATGAATAATGCAGGTGACTAAACGGTTCTACAGAAGTGGCTCAATTATTACCATGAATATTAGATTTATTATTAAAAGCTGCCTGGAGTTTTTAGTCACAGCGTCAGGTGGCGTGTGTCACACAAGCTCCTATTCAACACCAACTATCAGTCACGAAAAAAAAAAAAAAACTTCCCGAAATGTCTCACGCACTCAGGCACAGACACATTTCATGAGGGTGAGATCAAGTTCTTAAGTTGTACAGAAAATAGCATCGCACTTGTCTGAGGTGAATGATGAATGTTGAGTTCTTTACAGTATCAGCACTGGAACAAAGTGTGACAAAACTGTGAAGACAGTGAGTCATCGGCACGTCTGAAATGGAAATAATCCTCACTTGTGAGCAAATTTCTTTCTCCGCCTGCTCCTCTTCTAATCAAATGTTCACATAAAACCCTGCGACTTTAATGCATGTCCATCACTCGTCAGCTGTAACAAGGAAATTAGTGTGGGTTTTAAATTATTAATGGGCTTATGTCCAACTGAAGCTTTAATAGATACACTTTAGTATTCTACATCGTCCATTCATCCATTTTGCATACTGTGCATGCTTAGTGCGTTCGGTGCCAGCGATTCAATTGAGCCTTTCCCAGCATGCATTTGGTAAAATGCTGGGAAAACCCGTGTGAGGTCATGGCCCAATCAACTCCCATACACATTGTTTTCTTTCAGCTCAATACACATTACATCACCGACAGCCACTTGCCGGCTTACTTTGAGAGGCTAGCAGAGTGAACAGAAAGTGAGCCGAATTTCATTTTTCTCAGCAAACACAAGGCTGACCCATTATTTGCTGTACGTGTGCATAGCCATGTGTAATTAGTCAAATGCAGTGCATAACAACATTTTATGTGACTGCATAAATTATGTTTTACATGTACACATTAGGCAATTAGCAGATAAGCCAGATGGATATAAGAGAAGAGCAAGGACTTTTTCTCCCTTTGTGGAATTTGAGTATTTTTCAGTGGATGACATATGAAATAAAAAATGACAAATAATGTCCCACAGTATCCTGACAAAGACCGATTTTATTACATATCTGACACTTGTTGAAGACAATATGAAGACACGAGGAAGGTTAATCGTGTTAACTGAAAGTTAATGAGGTGGAAGATCAAGTGGAGATGAAATATCTAGGAGGAGATAAAAAGGCACGGCGGGTCAAATGAGGCTGTGACCTTTAATGAGATCAATGAGCCATAAGACGAAGGACGGCAGGTGAGAAGATGGCAAAAAAATTAAGCTACAAATGGTCAGAGATGGAGCGATTACGATGTAGGAGAATAAGCAGACGGTCATGGTAGCGGCTCTGAGAGGCCGTACTCTGGCACAGTGGTCCACGGAACTAACATTTCCGTGCACCACTAACATTTGGATGGTGCAGTGACTTGTAACAGGGTGAAGCGTGTCCGTCTCTCAACCCCCCTGATCACTTCTTTCTGTAACTTCAGAGAGAAGGTCGGATCACAGAGTTACACACGTTTACTGCAACTTGCAAGTTTTTAATCGTATTGGATCACCAGTGTTTTACGATTTATCCTGGTATCCAGGTTTCACAGCAGTGCTCCAACAGTTGTTGAGAGATTTCACTCAAACTCACAAATTCCAACCTCATGACAGCACTAGAAAAGAAGTCAGATGTTGACCAAAGTCTGCAGGATTCCTCCTCTGGCAACAATGAATAACTTTACCATATATAGCAATCCATTTCCAGTCTGGACCAAAGTGGTGGAGGGTTGAGATAGAGACAATCCAACCCACAGAGCCATGCCACTAGCAGGGTTAAAAATGAAACACCTGCAAGCTAGAAGATGAGGATTAATGAAAGTGATAATATGTAGGACAGAAAGGAGGAAGAGGCAGGCAGGGGGGTTACCAAGCTACCTGTTGAAGCGTAGAGAGACACACGGCTCTCTGAGTTCAATAGTCACCAAATGTTTAATGATAGCAAATATCACGTAGTCACAGACAGTAATCTGAAGGTTTGTTTTGTTCAGATTGGGAAACTCATTAAAACAAGGCTCGATAACTGCAACGTCAAAAACAAATAAGAGTCCGCCAGTCGCACATTATCATCTGTGCATCTCAAGGCCAAAGAAAAATGTTCTTTGATAAAATAAGTAGTAAGGAGCCTTACGCGACCACTCGGTGGGAGGATGTAGCTTGCTGAGAAAGCTGTGCTGGCCATTTTCGTGGTCAGTGAGCGGGGCAGCAGTCCGGTGCGACCTCTTCTCCCCTGGAGGAGTGATACATGCGTCTCACTGACTCATGTCATCAAACTGGGCCCGAGCTTAATCATCGTCGACGCTTTGCTTCAGAGCGAGAGTGAAAGAGGGAGACGGAGCTGGCACAAGAGCTTTACAAGTGTCAAATTTTATTTTTCCCGGCACAGCTATTTAAGCGTGAATTACTCTCTTTTAAAGCACAGGTTTAATTATGGTTTAATGGTTTAATGATGTTACAGATGTATCGTAAGTACTTAACAGTTCTTTCAAAGAATAGTGTGTGCAGACCTGTAGATATAAAAAAATACTTTTCAAGGGCATGAGACCTTTTGCAACCCTTAACCCTTAACTCGGAGGATTCAACATCCCACTGGGCCTCTTAGACACAGCTTCAATCCAATTCCTAAAGCACAAATCTGGGCTTCCCCTCCTGCCACCGAGATCGATCCTCTGACAACAGGTGTTCACAGGTGTTCAAATGCGGCCACGCATCGACTGAAAGCCTTTCTCAGCTTTAGAACAAAAGAACTCAGCTCAGTAGGCAGCGGGAGAGGGAGGGCTGGAGTTTTTTTTGTGATGTCCTCTAAATGTTTGATATGTCACCTTCTCTTTGCACGGGAGGTGTTGGGTTGAATACTTAAAACGTCCTCTGATTTGAAGGAACACGGAGGAATTACAAGAAAACTTTAGTTATCCAAAGAGAGACCGTAAGACCAATTAATTTATCTGATTCAAAGCATTACTAATCCTTTTTATGCTCTTTTCTTTTTAAGCATGTGTCTATTCAGTCGCCTTTATTTATTTACACAGCTTTTCTACCTTGGGAGCATAAAAACATTAACAAAATGCAAATTATGACCTTTTTGCCTTGGACTAAAATGCAACATCCCCCTGAGGGGAAATCAAGTTTATCAATCAAACACTACATGCTTGCAGAAAGGGCACAACGAGCCTCGAATGGATATTAAACTTAACATACACATACCTTAATTTTCATATGTCCCATTTTCTTTCGGTTTGCAGCTCGTGCAGTGCTCACTGTTTCATCTAATGGCCATGCAGTTGTCACAGTAGAGGTCGGCTTAGTCCAGTGGACTGTAATTTTTAAGTTCTTCCTGCTGACTTCACAGCTTTTAAAGCAGCTGTCTTTAGGTGGAAATCATACAGCGTCTTGAGAGTACAAATCCAGGTTTTTCAAGCATGTCGTTTATAATACAGTCCCAAAGGAATAAATGCTAAAGTGAGTTGTAACCGTCAGCTCAGAATGAGCCAATTTTGTTTCAATAAGATAATGATTTTCAGTGTTTCCTGCTGTACCACAGGCTGCCAGATGACTGAATATTTGAATTTTGTTCTCATGTTGGTTTAGGAAAACATGGTTTGGATTCAAATAAACCCCTCCACCACAGTAAACACGTTTGAAATGCTAACTTTTACCATTTGCATCCTTTTTACTGAGTTGTTACGGTATGAAATTACAAAAATGTGATTGGTCAGTTGCAACAGTGGAGCCCTGGAGCAACTTTGATTAAAGATGTTCCAGGAACAAGAACCACAACAGCAGTATCAGTATCATGCATCCCACTGCACACAGTCACAGAAAGAAGAAATTCTACACCACGTAAATCTCTCTAAAGCATCTAGTTACTGCTTTCACATTACCTTAAGATGCTGGTACGCATATTTGGGGGGGGGAGTAAGGTTAACTACTTCCCCCAACTAGCCTACTAGTGTGTATGCTAAGCTAGGTTAATTCCTGCCCAGCCCCGGGCATATGAAAAAAATAAGCAGAATGAGGAAGTAACCTACACCTGAGGCTGATGGGAACATGTGGTGGTTATTTAGTAGTTAAAGACCTTCTTTTATCAGAATGTGGCACTGGATAAGTGGATTACCGCACTTAGTCGCCTTCCCATTGAAACATTAAAGTGGTAGACTGAGCGACCTGGAGGCAGCAGACACAGGGACTGAAATCAGAAGAACCCACATGGCTAATTTACTTTCATTTGGAGCCACACCTTTGTAATCTGGCAGGAATTGATGGCCATGTCTGCACACTGCCTTCAAACAAGTTCATGAATACTAAATTACAGGATCACTTAGCTGAAAATTAAATCAGCCCCTCTAAATGCATTACAATACCTGTACACAAAGAAATGATAATTCATGTGGCAAACAGCACCAACGCACACCTCCCAGATGATTCTTTTTACCTCCCACTTCTCCTCTGATCATATCCTATAAAATACAATTATGGTCCTTTGCATTACTCTGTCTGCCTCCCAAATATCTCACTTTTTCTTTCTCTCTTTGCCGAGTTCTCCTCCTCCTCCTCCTCCTCCTTCGCCTGACTCCGCTTCTTCTCCTCCTTCTCCTGTCCTCACTCTTCTGCATGACCAGTTCCATGTCAGTCCCTAATTGTGTTTTGATGTTCCTCTAGACCTGCAATTGAGCTCCATTCTCGCCAGCCAAAACAGAACAGACATTTGTCAATGCACAGGCAGCGTGAGATCCCCACTCTTTCCACTACATTTTTCGGCTGTTGCCCTCCATTTTTACCTCCCTTTTCACTGTGGTTCCTCCTTTTTTCAGTTCTACTTTGATTTATCTATCTATCTATCTATCTATCTATCTATCTATCTATCTATCTATCTATCTATCTATCTATCTATCTATCTATCTATCTATCTATCTATCTATCTATCCATCCATCCATCCATCCATCCATCCATCCATCCATCTATCTATCTATCTATCTATCCTAAAGGACTTCAGAGAGTGCAATGGAGCAGTAACATCAATGTAGGAAGAGACCAAAGACCTCCCTTCCCCTCTGGGGCCCATGTCACATGTAATCACTGTTACTTATAAGATGCACACACACACACACACACACACACACACACACACACACACGCACACACGCACACACACACACACACACACACACGCACACACACACACTGTTAGTCCGTTCTAACACTCGACTAAGCTCAGCTCGGGGAGTAAATATTTGTGCTGTGCAAGCTCTAGACAGAGGAAGGCTCCTCACCTCAGCACTGTGCCACCAAATCATGAAATATTCAGAGAGAGATGGGAGGAGGGTGGAGAGCAGAGAGAGAGAGAGAGAGAGAGAGAGAGAGAGAGAGAGAGAGAGAGAGAGAGGTCACACATAACAGAATAACATGGACGGAGGTGAAAAAAGTGCGTGGGTAGGTGGCTTGGTGCTACAGCAGAGAGATCTGAAGGGAAGGAATGGGATGTTTGTGGAGAGGAAGAGACGAGGAGGGAGGAAAAAGGCAGAGGAGGTGTTGAGGGAGGCAGAGGGAATGAACAACAAGGCTGAAGGCTGAGGAGAGGGGTTGAAGAGTGCGACAGGACGGAAACAAAGGGCAAGCAGGCAGAGAGGGAGGAGGTGGGTGGGTAGCACAGATAGAGATGTAGACCAACTGGCAGACGAAATCGGGAATAGCACAATGTGTGGTGTCCGACAGCAGAGGAGGCGTGTAAGAGTAAATGGATTGCAGGAAATGATGCTCTAAAGCTCTTTATGGTCCCAGTCAGTCTGCAGCTGAAGAGCGATAATCTCTATCCAGGGCTTAATGTGGGTTCATTCTTTCACAGGTCATTCTGTCCTGCTGTCTTGGAAGCCTTCTCACAGGCAGAGCTGCTCTATTCACTGCTCACTCTGAAGCATCATTACTGACACGTTCTCCTCCTCCCTGACACCTTTGATCCGATTATTGTTATGCGAGCTACACTGAACTTCTAACTAGTTGGGAATCAGTCTCATTTGAATCCTGATGCTTCTAAATGTGTTAGTTGTTTGAATGACTCTCATCACTTTTATTTTCAAAGGTGTCATTTTGTGGTTACTTTAGCTCTGCCCCACGTATCTGGTGTCTGAAGTCCTCGGAAAATGCAGGTTACATGTGTGTGAGATATATTACTATCATGAACGGTAGGGAGCAGTGTCAGTGGTCAGTAAGCACATCAGCGACAGCAGTAGCAACAAGCAAACGTGCCATTTAATGGGTTTTCATTTCTGGTGTTTTCCCAGTAACATGTGTAATGTTACGACAAATATGTGAACATATATGTGAACAAAAATGTTCACAATGCTACCGTTGCTGTCTGTGTAAACACGGTTTACACGTGGTTAGACAGAAAGTATACCTTTGATTTGAGAAAACGACACCATCAGTGAGAAGACTGCAGCCTGAGGAGAGGTGGTTTGATAACCAACTGGATTCTACTGAAAGTTTCAACAAGCATTTGTGATATTCATTCAAAAAAAACGTCTAATTTAGTTATTGTTATGGTATATGACACTTGATCATCCAGTCATGGACATTGATTCCTTTATGCTTTACATTGGAGAGGTGCTCTAGAAACAACCAAAATTCAATCAGTTTGTCTTGAATCGAGGCATTTTCTACAAGACATTTTCCCCAAGATGTTCCTGAGATATCGACCACAGAAGAGCTGGATGGATGCAGGGAGGTGACACTGACCTTGTCCTTTGACCAACAAAATGAACAAATGGCTGTTACTCTCAAAGCATTTTTTGTTACATTTGTAGAAACCCGCTTCGCATCTTGGGTCCCAGGGGCTCCATTCAAGTCTCTCCAAAGCTTCTGAACACTTCTCACAGAGATTCACCTGATGTGTAGAGACAAGAAAGTTTGCAGGATTTAAATTTCGCTCTCAAGCTTGAATTTCTCTCATATTTCTTCACACAACTACTTACAATTTGCATGTAAAAACAACACCATCATTCTCCAGAGCACAGTGACTTTGCATTGTAATCCCCATTTGAATGATTATTGCGTTTTGTCCTTGGATGACCCGCTGTCTGAATTAGTTTGTTTCAACCACACGTCTGTCTTTGGTCTTGTTTTTCTGCTGCTCCATGCTGCTTATAGAGACACTGCACATAGGTGCTGAATTGGTCATTTACAGTAAAGCTGCCAGCCAGGCTTCAGGGGCCTAGAGAGATCTGCCTTTTGATGTGTTTTTATCAGCACAAGATTTTGATTTTGTTTATTTTATGTGTTTGTAGCTCCTCTTCATGTTTATGTTTTTGTTAGAGCTCTTTAAACACTAGAAATATAAACTTAGACCTCAATTTAAAAGAGGCCAAAGCCCTGACAAGTGATGGGAAACTGTTTTAAAGGAAGGTGTATAATACCCATGTATAATGGGTATTATACACCTACACATACATGTATAATGTATGATGGAATTCTTCTGCACTTTCTGAATTCATTCAGAAAGTGCAGAAGACCACATAAGGATCAGGATCCTCTGCTGAAAATGAATGTCCTCAGCAGTGTAAATCTAAATTCAGCCACGGATTTTCACTCTGCAAGAAGGAAAATTGACCATCGCCATAAACTGCCATGTGCAAGACATCTTTCAAACAGCAGGTAGAAAGTGATTCAGATTCCAGTTTCATATTCATGGCATATTCGTATTGTATTGTGTATTTTAATCATAATTATACTTACGATATGCAATCCAATTTGCGTTCCCACTTTTTATGTTTATTATATCTTGACAATTTCAGCAGTGGGTGGTTGATTCTGGACTAATACTGTCTGACTGAAATTGACTGAACAAACTATTTTTATTTATTTATTTTTTTTCCCTCCTTGAACCGCCACCTTACCGTGGTGGAGGGGTTTGAGCACCTGAATGATCCCAGGAGCTATGTTGTCTGCGGCTTAATGCCCCCGGTAGGGTCTCCCAGGGCAAACAGGGCCTAGGTGACGGGTCAGACTAAGAGTGGTTGCAAAGCCCCTGATGAAAAAGAATACAAAGAGGAGGTTTACATCAGCCAGAATGGCATCATCTGGGCCCCATCCCGGAGCCAGGCCTGGGGTTGGGGCTCGCAGGCGAGCGCCTGGTGGTCGGGCCCCGACGAACCAATCCCCTGATGGTGACTCTGGCCATGGGGACATGGAATGTCACCTTGCTGAGAGGGAAAGAGCCTGAGTTAGTGCGGGAGGTTGAAAGGTACCAGCTAGAGATTGTTGGGTTGCCTCCACGCACAGTCTGGGCTATGGAACCCAACTCCTTGAGAGAGGCTGGACTCTTTTCTTCTCTGGAGTTGCCCACGGTGAGAGTGACGAACTGGTGTGGGCTTGCTCATAGCTCTCCAGCTCAGCTCAGTGTGAAGCAGCTGGGATGAGAATCAGCACCTCCAAGTCCGAGGCCACGGTTCTTGACCGGAAAAAGGCTTGTTCCCTCCGGGTTGGTGGAGAGCTCCTGCCTTAAGTGGAGGAGTTTAAGTATCTTGGGGTCTTGTTCACGAGTGAGGGAACGATGGAGCGAGACAGATCAGTGCAGTGGCCGCAGTAATGCAGTCGATGTATTTGTCTGTCTGGTGAAAAAAGAGCTGAGCCAAAAGGCGAAGCTCTCGATTTACCGGTCAATATGTACCTACCCTCACCTTTGGTCATGAACTTTGGGTCGTGACCAAAAGAATGAGATCCCGGATACAAGCGGCTGAAATGATTTTCCTCCGCAGGGTGGCGGGGTGCTCTCTTAGAGACTAGAGACCTCGAGGAAGACCCAGGACACGCTGGAGTGAATATGTCACTCGGCTGGCCTGGGAACACTTCGGGATCCTCCCAGAAGAGCTGGAAGACGTGTCCAGGGAGAGGGAAATCAGGGTGTCCATGCTCAGACAGCTGACCCCGCAACCTGGCTCCGGATAAGTGGAAGAAGATGGACACTTTATGTTTAACTGAGCAAGGCAAAAAAAGAAGCCTCACTTCTTCAGTGGGGTGTTGCTGTCCATGGTGCTGAAATGCAGTATTATCATTACTATCATTGAGTAGAGAGGTGAGCCCTGATTCCATCATGGGAAGGAACCATTTGCGTTTACTGCAGGAATGAGTTCACATTGTTGTACTTCTGTTCCCCCTGTCTTGAAGTCAGTGGGTTGTTGGATACAGCTCAATACTGTCTGTGGTTTAGAGCTGAAAATATTTCTGCTCTCCGACTTAAAATATGCCAGCAAATATCCCACTCGCGAATGAGTAAAACTTTTACATGCCTAAAAAAAGCAAGTCCAAATGAGACTGAAGATGTTCATAGAACAGTCATAACGCTGAAGGAAACTATTCTAACTCAAAGTTTTAAGCTTGCAGATTTATCAATTTATAGTACAGTGTTGTATATTAGAGAGCAGTAAGAAGCTCAATGGTGGTCATGCTGAAGTCATGTTACCGTGATTTGTTTGTTGGATTTTTACTTCTGCCGATTGCATTTATACTTCAAAAATCATGAAAGTGAATTTGTTTTGTCATTTGTTTGTTTATTTGCAAATAGTACTGTTCTTAACAAAACATGAAAGTACCATGAACTTTTGCTCCCCACACAGAGTTTTTTTTTTTCTGCACAGACCCAAAATCCAATAGAAGTACCCCATGGGCTTCTTGTCGAGAGAGGCGAGTCAGTTCTGACATTGGCCTTCACAAATAGTTCATACCTGTAGCGCTGAATCTCTTAAGCAAACCCGACACTATCCCCAAACATGTTCCCGATATTTTACCCGTTTAGGGCAAGGTTCCGTGCTTCCAAAAAAATCCACTTTGAGAATACTAAACTGATGGAGGTAACAAAAAAAGTCATGTTTGAAAGTGAAAATTTGCTATCTAATCCAAAACAACTGAATCATTCACAATCTGGAATAAAGGTGAATTCAGAAGATAATGAAACAAAGCTTTGCTCCTGGGTCCTTTCACCGGAAACCTGGGAGAACACCCAGTCACCATGACTTTTACAATAAACCTGTTGCCACCCACGTTTTCCAAGGTTTCTTAGTGACTCACTGTGTCGGCACAAGATGTCTACATTCACAAGGTGTCTGTCACAACATTTGTTTTTTTTGTACAAGACCGTAACAACTTACACATCCAAATGACTGAATAGGTCAGCATCTCGCAAAATTACATAAATGAGCGTTTACCAAAACAACATGACTGCAGTGTATCAGCAATGGACATACCGGACCTCTTCTTATGGTTGCAGGTGGGTTTGGACAACAAAACTAATTGTTTAGGTTTAGAAAACTACTTGGTTGGATTTAGAAAACAAAATCCTAGACATCATGGTTTGGGTTAAAATCACTATGTTACTTATGTTACATTATGTACATCACAACCCCGGTAAGTCCATGTCAAAAAGATAAAACAAACTCACTGCTGACTTCCAGTTTCACACTAGATAGGAAAAGCGAGTCCTGAGTAAAATTCCTGTGCTTTACAGACTTCTCTCTCTTTATACCACTTCTCCCCTCTTCCTCTTTTGCGGCTGTAATAATTACTACAGCCACTACAACTTTTTCTTGTCAGCAACTACATGAGCTGTGTGTCTGAATGCTGGAATACCAGTGCAGCTTGCAATTTCTTGAGCTGCCACTCAAACAGACAATGAGTGACTGATAAGCAGCCTTTTATCCTGCGACAGCTGAGCTGAGACTCTGGAGGCCAGAGGGTCATTACACCTTCTCCCTGATGGTGGATCCCAGTGGACTTCAGTTAAGAGTCACCACATATTGTGCTACAGATTAAAGCTCACAGGCCATCAGTGAGGACAGGCAGAAGTGTTTGAAGCAAGGATAAATCCTCTTTGGGTTAGGAGCTGATTTAACCAACAGTGTTGACTGGATTTGTTTCTAATGAGCAGGTACCCACTGCAGGGACATTTCAACCACAATCTGACATAAGGAAAAGCACACACGAGCACATGAGAGGATTAAAATGGTAGCCCCTTTCACCCCTCTCTTTTGTTAAAATGAAATTTGTGTATTAGCGCTGCATTTTCAATTAGAATGTTCTGTTGTTTGTGTTCCTCTTTTAAACACAATGCAGTTCACTGCTGATTGGATCACATTACTTCACATGCAGGCAATACAATAATTGTCCTCTGCGGATAACAAAAACACCAGCTTTTTGCAAAGATAAAAGCCTGAATAAAAAACTTAACAAATCACTGTCGTGTTGAATCAATCTCTGATCACCAACAAGAGGATCATCTTCACTCACTAACAAGAATATGTAAATAAAAATGGTTTTATTAAAAAACACAGCACAATCACAGCTGCCTTAATGTCAGTAGATGGTATTATCAAATATTTAGACAACAAATAACACTGTGCAGCTCTTATCATTGATTTGTTTAAATTATTTGATACTGTAGATCTTGATATTGTTGACAGCCTAAACTGTCTCCGGGCTTAAAAATCATCAATCTCAATCTCAATCAGATTCCAGTGTGTGCAGCCAGAAAATTTTACTGACTGCATCGAAGGACGTGTCCCAGGGATCTGTCCCAGGACCTCTACTATTCGTTATATACATCAGTCATCTAAACCAAAACACAAACTTCCACTTTTGCACCATTAAAACTGTGACGCACTGCATCGGCGTCCACTCAAAACCAGGCTCTCTATCATTTGCATGTAAACTTATTAAATGTAACTTCTGCCTCTATGGGGCTCTCTATCGAAACAAAAGATGTTTGTTCTGTGTTGGGTCAAGGTTTGGACGGAGCAGGGGCAAGAGCCACTGCATAGAGTCGCTTGGATCACAGCCAGACAATCAGGAGAATCAACATCTGGAGTCACTTCAGATTCTTCTCCGATATGGAATCGTTTATTGACGGGAGGAGAGCTCTCAGATTACGCTGAAACTTTTGGGATTAGACAGTGGATTTATCTTCACGCCTGTTTACCAACCTGACTGCAGCAGCGATCCAGGTGTTTTCAGGTGTTTGCTACATTATGTTACGGGGGGGACAACCAGTCTCTGTTGAGTACTGTGTTTCTCTGGGTTTGACCATTGTTGGGCACATCTGGGATTATGTTAGTACACACGCAAAGAAAACACATAACGAAGGTCTAGTCGTTTTTTAAAGAGATTTTGCTGCAGAATTAACACATTTATTATATTTCTAAAAGAAAGGTGCGTGTTTGTGTGCACACACATTCAACCCCACCATGCCCCATATCAACTTATCTATTTGTCTGCCCGCCTTCCTCCTCTGCCACCATAAATAGAATCGGCCCCAGACACATTACTATTCCCTACAACATTATCCAATGCAGGTATAACCTACATCATAGCACAGTAGTGACACACGACTTTAATAAATTGCCTCATATTTCCCCCCATCTCCCCCTCCGTCCCCAACCCCAGGAATCAATAACGTCTGATGGAGAAAAAAAAACAACAAAAAAACAAAACACGCCTGCCTCCCTCTGCGCGTTTAACATGATGTAAAATGAGAGGTGAGGTGAAATATCACCAGAAGACCAAGTTGGACACGCAGCTCCTAAATATCGGGTTGTCGTGGTAGTCTTGTTCTCCTCTGCCTGCGCCAGATCATCCCTCCTATCCCGAGGAAGGAGAGAGAGAGAGAGAGAGAGAGAGAGAGAGAGAGAGAGAGAGAGAGAGAGAGAGAGAGAGAGAGAGAGAGATGCAGTGATATATGCAGACACAGTGAGGGATGCACTGGCTGTAAGTGAGGCGGGAAGTCCGGGGTTTCCCCCTTTTTTCTCTCCCTGCGCCTCTCTCGCTTATGGACAGAGACAAACAGACGGAGCTTGCCTCCAAGTAATCTTCGGGGAACTTTGCTTTTGGACACTTCTGGGACAGTCTGCGCCTTAAGGTTACTACTCCTCCGTTTATTTTTAAATTTTGGTTGAACTTGATCCAAGCTCGCGTCGCCAGGTTTCTGTGCGCAATGGCTGGTCGCTCAGCCCGCCTGTCTGCCCGTCTCCACACGGAGGGATTCGGAATGCTCGGCTGAAAGAAAACAAGAAATCAACAACTCCTGAGTGAGACCCCCCTCAAACCCCACCTGTCTGGACACCGGGACGAATCCAGTCGCCTCTTTCATGACACCTCCTTACCTTTCCATTTGGAGGACCTATTTCGGAGTCTGTGCAGCGTTTTAGTTTCAGAGCGCACTCCTGTCTGACTCAACGATGTGCTCCGCTGGGAAATACTGTGTGTTTTTGTTCCTGCTTCAAAGTATCCTGTCGGACCCGGGGACCACAAACCAAGGTGAGAGTCACTGCACACACTCGGAGCAAAGAATTCACCAGATGTGACCATTTAAAAGTCTTCTCCAACAATCACTGATCCTCTGCTCTGCGTAAACACACGCAAATGCACACTGACACGCATCTAACTTCATGTTTTACAGCGCGTCTCATCTACTGACCGCAAACATACAGTGTCAAACCGGTGAACATAGCTTGTCTTGAAACACAATAAGCATGCTGAAAGAGTGCGATGCCTTCACGTGTCTTGCCTGCGACGTGTTTTTCCTCAGGTATTTTTGGTTTCTGTCCAATGTCAAGACCTGGTATGTCTGTCTCCTGTGTCGAGCAGGGGTTGCCAGCGAATCTATCCTATATGGAATTTGTCAGACAGACAGAAAACACATTCATTACATGCATGCACAGACTGCATGCATGCAATTACATTTCAATTCGTTGGCTAAACCAGGAGATGCACCTGATACCTATAGCTCGCAATCCTCTGACAGAGTGATAATAACTTTTTGGTTACTTTTTACATCAACTCTGTCAAAATACATTTGGATTAATTTGGCCAAGATACAATTTTAAAGATGCGTCGACAGAATGGAACTGTGCGCCAAATTGTCAGTTTGCTGGTTGAGCCAAGAGATGTCAGTCTCTATCTTTGGCAGAGACAATCATGTTTAAGTGACTCTGTCAGTCTGCTCTGCCTAGAAAAATATATATTTATACATGTTAAGTCTCAAAATTCAGGAACAAAACAAAAGTAAGAAAGTAAATTCCTCTTGTTGAAAAAAGAGATGTCCCTGTTGATGTGATTTATCTGTAATCTCAATCAAGACTTACTTAAACCAACACCATCTGAAAAGATGTCACTCTTACTGTGAATTGTACAAAATCATAAATGTAAACACATTCACAGCCTCAGAAAAAGGGGGCAGAAATGTACATGTGCCGGCTTTTGTTATTAGAGGTCTGTACAGGGATGTACAACAAAATCGGCCAGTATATTTTTCCTCTTTATTGGGAATTATTATATTATTAGGTTTATATTGGCATTGCTGAAAATTACAGCCGATAAATGGAGCCGATAATATGAAGCCAAATTTCTTTGATCTCCTGTTGGAACAAGTAAAGCATCTACTGCTGCACAGTAGGTGGCAGCACGCTCCTCCAAAGTTGTTTTGCAATCCCTCAATAAACACACGCGAAAGAACAAATGCTGCACGCTGTTGACCCTCTCATGACATCGAACTGCCTCGCCTGGATAGAGCCGGGCAGTGTAGACCAGAGACCCAAACATGTTGTCGCCGATGTGGATGTTTTTTGTCCAGTTTCAGCGCACTTTGTGCTGCAAAGTTTCAAAGAGGAGGAAAGAGTTGAGTTCTGACATTACAAATATTAGCGGAACTGTAGACCATCTGTTTTTGGTCACTATATGCTCACCTTTCTTACCCTCAGGTGTGTATAAATGATGTGTAAGGAACTTCTTTTTGAAATACAAACATGTGAAATGATCAGTATTGGTCATGAGAAGCAAGTTAGCGTTTATCGGTCCATATTGTACATCGATATTTTAAAGGAGACGTATTATGCTCATTTTCAGGTTCATAATTTTAATTTAGGTCACCCGAATACCTAGTCATCTCTGATTGGTCAGTTCACACACACCTGAGCTAGCACCACTCACCATTGTCTCTGGTCAGCTCTACCCTGTTTCATCTTCCAGTTAGCTTCACTTCTACTGTGTGAATAGACGTTACATATTCAGATGTGTGACATGGTGATGTAGTGAGATGTCACAAAGTCACAGAATCTAAGGTGAGACTACTGATGAGGCGTTTCAGGGGCAGTGTTGGATTAAAGAAGATGTTTTTTTCTGATTAATAATGAACACACACTGAAATTCACCCTTAAAGTGTAAAAATTCCAATTCCTACAAAGGTTCTGTCTGCATCAGTGATGCGTTTGAGTTGCCTATTTCTGCCTCCATGATGAGTTCACACATTCATGGATGAAAATATAATGGAGCTCGGCCAACACAGTCCCAAAAGGATTAGTCATGGACGCTTGTCTTATACTTGCATGAAACATGTGAATAGCGTTATGATGCGCAGTGTTTGGCACCAAATGTGTACATGTATTTTCCCTCTTTTCATGATATATTTGCAGTCACATGGGCCTTGTGTGCAGTCGACAACGGTAAGTGAGAGTAGGTAACGACGTTATGTCCCCTCAGGTGTACTAGTAAGTCAAACAGAGCGAATGGTCGCCGTAATTTAATCATTTCTTGACATCCTCCACTTTGCACTTTGCAGAGGTCTGTTTGATATACCTTCTTGAATGTTTAATGTTTACCATCCACGTTTTCAAAGACGACAGAAGCCCCTTTCACAAGCCAAATGTCGAAGTCTCCTTCACTACATTTTTCTGTGTGTGTGTGTGTGTGTTCACTTCTCCCCACAGGATGCCTGTCTGCCTGTGGTGGTGACAGGCTCGAAGGGGAGGGAGTGAACACAGGGAAACTTGAAAAAAAAAAAAAAAAATGACAACGTGAGGAGTTTAAAATGTAGCAAGAACAAGCTAATATATTTTTCGCCGGGAGGGATTTATCTGAGCGAGTTTCCTAATGAATGTGAATCACTTGAATGAGACAAAGAGAAAATGAGAGATGAGTTAAAGTCTTAATATAATTCCACTCTCTGATGATAACGATGGCAGATTTACCACTCCAAACCCTCAGTAATGTCAGAAACAGCGGGTATTTTTTTTTTTAATCAAAGACAGATCATCAGTTCTGCCGTCTGAAATGACAAGATGTGGTCATTCGCAACTTATCAAATTCAGTTTCCTTAAGCTTCAAACCATCATGCTCTACATGCTCATTTAGCATCTTGTTGCACGTGAAGCCATTGTGGATTCACCCTCCGGTTAGACTTTCAAAATCTCTGCAGTCACGATAGCGACAATACATTTTATACGTCACTGTTTACAGCTGAGAGGCTTTAAGTATCGAATCTTTTCATGTTACCTCTTGATAAATGGCAGGGACCAAATCTCATCCCAACACAACAGTAGAAAACAGCCAGTTACTGTAAGACGAGGATGCAGCATCATCTGCGCCACGATCTGTTGAATTAAGATGCTCCAGTCGATTTTTATTATCATCAGAGAAGATAACATTTTTTTTTCAACTCCCAAAGGCTTTCTAAAAAAAAAAAAAAACCCACATCTTGAAAACTGCAAAGGAAGAAAGAAAGAAAGAAAACATAAGGGCCCTCATAGAAATGTGTCTCTGGTGGATGTCAGCCCAGGTCTTTATATAAGTGAGGATTCCAACTTTATTTTTTAGCCTTTGAGTGTTCTTGAGCATCTTACAGAGAAGTTATGTACTGTCTGAGGCTGCACAAGACTAGATTTTAGTCTGGTGTTAACCTTCAGAAAAAAACAGCAGTCTCCTGAAAGCAACAGCTTAATAAAGGCTGTGGGAATACCAAGGAAGACATGATATTATACATGATATTGTACTTTAGGAGGCTTTTTATTGTAATAGCATGAGTTACACAACTTGATTAATGGATTAGTGATTTAACAGTTCTGCAATGATTACAGCACTCCACATGTTGTTTGGTCTCACAGAAGTCTGTGAAGTAGACATACAGGTGGACCGTCGACCTGCCATAACGTAACATGAGGTTTTCTACTGAGCGAGCTAGTAACGGCTGGCCACCTCTACATGACCTTAGTTTGGAGATATCTTCTACACAGAAAACAACACAGAAAATCAGGACAGCAACTTGCATCAGTTTTAGCAGATCTCAAAAATCAGTTCTGGTAATTAAAGTGGAAGGGGGAGCCTCGGCGCTCAAAAGCAGCTCATTCAGTCCGTCACGATAATGACTCATACGCTCAGTTCAGGTTGCGGATTCAGTTTTAAAGATGTTTTCGTTCACGTACTGAACACCTCAACCTGCAATATCGTTGCAATAACATATCACAAATGAATTAATAGCAATTTGCTGCCTTTTAGATTATTTGTGCCCACCGCCTTTTCGAAAATGTGATAATATCTCTGTGGTCAGGAAAACTTAGACTAGACAGCTGCAGATTATTACGTTCCAGACATAAAAGCCGGACTGGAGTAATGTGATTTGGCCTCCTGATAAATACTGTCTGTGTGTGTGTGTGTGTGTGTGTGTGTGTGTGTGTGTGTGTGTGTGTGTGTGTGTCTGCGTGTGTGTGTCTGCGTGTGTGTGTCTGCGTGTGTGTGTCTGTGCGCTGTGAGTGAGAAAATCTGTGTATCAAATTCAGAATTGTGGTCTTGGGTCATTTGTTATTTCCTGGCTCCAAAGGTAGTTACAGGAACTTAATCATTTTATGACTACATTACTTTGTATGTACTTATATGTGTGTGTGTGTGTGTGTGTGTGTGTGTGTGTGTGTGTGTGTGTGTGTGTGTGTGTGTGTGTGTGTGTGTGTGCATGTATGCGAGACACACAGTGAATGGAAAATAAAGTTTTTAGCTGTCAAACATGGTATGGAACATTGCTCATGATTATGAAAGATTGCTTTTCTAATTTAGTCAAAAATCAATATCTCTCTGTCTCTCTCGGTCTGTCTCACAGTCTTCCTCCCCCTCCTCTCTCTCTTGTCCTCCTTTTAAACAGACACAAGGCCATCTTATTATAATTCAGCCCTTAATTACCAGCAGGGGATCAAGGCTAAATGAAGTCTCTGTATATACTGAAATGGTTCATTTAGTCTCACCAAAGTGTATCTTCGCCGGTTATCTAACTTGTTCTTAAAACAGTGGCAACCCCATTAAATTAGTCCAGATTTGGCAAAGTCTGCCGTGCACTGGAGTGACAGGTCGTCTGAAGATGTGACTCTTTGGTCTGTAATGTCGACCACTGAAGTGGGACGCACTTTATTGATAGAGATTGTAATTAACTGGCTGTGTGGAGACAAAGGAAATTGCACATTCATCATATCAAATTGGCTCAGGGGGCTTAGCAAGGGCCTGATAATGACTCTTTTCATGCCAGAGCCGTGACCAGAGTGCAGACAGCTTGAGATTGTTACACTTGCATGTACACAATGTGCTCATGGACGCACATAAAGAGAGTCGGTTTTTAACATGCTCGCGCAACAGAAACAATCACTCGGTCGATGTATAGAAGTGATCTTGCATAAGCAGTAGCGAAACTAGGCATAACAAGGGGAAAAGATTAAAAAGAAAATAGTAACAGTAATAGTAATAGATCTAGTAGTAATCTTTTTCAGCTTTATGAGGTGTAAGGTGTGTAAACTGAGAAATGCCCCAAGTCTGACAAGGCAGGCCATTGTTGCACTGGTCCAAAATCCAAGTATGGTTGAAGTTGCAGTGTGAGTGTCACCCTTAATGTAATCACCTAAACATAACTGAACGATGTGTAGAATCCATTTTTCAAGTAAAAAAGAAAATGACATTTCATGTAACGGCTAAATGACTTCGTTCGGAGGAAGAAGCTGTTCAAAGGTCTGGGAACAGCTGGAGAAACAACTATGTGCTCTTCACTATGTACTCTTACTCAACCTGGAGAACTGGACTGAAATGAAGGGACTGATGCAATACGTGTACACTTCTGGACAATAAAAAAAAAAAAAAAAAGATAGCCTGCTAGCCTGCAGTATGACAGCAGCAAGTCTGACAACCACCCGTCGCGTCAACTTCAGGTGTACATTTCTCTGACACCAATTTAGATCTCAGAAACGCTCTCCACTGAGGCCCCAGGTTACCCATCGCCTAGGTGACAAGGAGAGTGTTTGCCGGCGCTCCATACCTGTGGATGATGTGGTGAACAGATTCACCAATGACCAAATACAACTTACTTGCAAGCTATGTTACATGCTTATCGGTTCACTGACCCTGATGAGATTTAGTCCATAGGAAGCAGTAGTTTGATACAGCTGTTGGTATAAGTATGCCATTGTATGCCTATTTTAAGGTGGCATTGTACTTCACATGTAAGTCACCAGCGAACATCGGCTGCTTCAGCTGCTTCTGAGCCAGCAGCTTATACCCTGAACATGTCGGGCACCACCCAAGTGATCAATAATGGTTTAAATAAATACAAACAAGCCACAACATTGTCCGAGACTAAGGTTAAAGCAGTCTGATCAGTGCTATCTAACTATCTATCCATCTATGCCATCCAACTATTGAAGTTGGGCCCCCAGCCGCACACGCTGGCTTTGAAAAATGTTCATTGCAGCGACAACACAGTCTACTTCAAGTGCACCACATGCTGATCCCACCGCTCCAGCCTCCACACTGTTGGTATCACCTCACTACATATAGTTCTTCTTCCTGCGTTGACACTGATAATTGGAACTGAAACTACGCTGTGACGTGCCGAATCATCCTATCCTTGGGATTTTTGGCTGCTATCAAGCGACAAAATGATATTGATGGCCTCAAAGTGGCTCTTTACTTAATTCAGAAGGTTGTCACCATTCGTACAGTTGGCATGCTGTCAGCACTAGTCTCAAATTACTTTTAATGGAGTCGCATCTTGTTTACTTTAATGTGCACTGTGTAGCTTTGATAAAGTTCTTCACTGACTTGACTTTTTTTGATGCTTAAACAAACTCAATAAACAAGCTCTCCTAGTTTTCGTGAGTGAATAAACCGCATAATGAAACTGACCTTAAAGGACAACACAATTTCATACCATGTTACTGTGTTTATACTGGTGGACCCTGCCACATTTCTAGCTTCAGATGGTGTTCTGGGGAGGTTATTTTCCTTCATTTGCATTATCCCCTCATTTATATCGTACGCAGTTAGAAGTGTGAGTTTGACTTTCTTTTCCTAAAACTACACGCTGTCCCTCTGAATACTGAAAGTTTCCACAGTCCTTCCATTGTTCCCCTTTATTCATCTTTGGCTCATCTTTGATGTCATGTAGCGCAGAAAACTCCTGACCTCTGAGAAGGAGAGTACTAATCTTCCAGACTTCACCTAGACGGAGGGCGGATCTGTGTTAGTGTTGCTGTTGTCCTGGACTTTCCTAAGAGCTGTTATTTCATAGGTGGTTGAATCTGATAAGGGCTTTACAGCTCTGCCAGCTCCTCATTGACAGCTTGATAACTATTGTCTGCTTTCTTCCCATTTTGTCATCTCCATTTCTCTTCTTTTTAAATTCACTGTCCAACCTCTCTCGCACACTCTCCCCCTTCCCCTGTCTGCTCTCTGCTGTCACTCTTTGTGCTTGTACTGTCATGCTTTCACTCTTCCAACTTTTCTCCTCCATTTTACATGACTTTCTCTTTCACCACCCCGCTCTCTCTAGTGGTCCTGTTGGACACCACGACAGTGCTAGGAGAACTGGACTGGAAGACATATCCTGTCAATGGGGTGAGTGACATAAGCATTTCCTGGAATACGAATATTCGCCGCTAAGTGTCTTGTCTGTGTCAGATATGACCTCTCAAACAAGTGAACAAATTAAATAACATACAACAAAAATCTATTTTTTCAAAATCTAAGCCACTGAGCTGGAGTAGTTAAGATTTGTCTTACTGAAGGTCGATACAGACAAGAGATAAAAACCTTCCTGACAGCATTCAGTGCCCATATGTCGAACGTCTGCATGGTTACATTTAGTATAAATGTGGCTGTAAGGTTATCAAACAGCATTTCAATGCCATACTTCGACGTATTGTTGTTGTATGTATACAGTTGATGTTTAGCATCTAGACTGGCGGCAACAATAGGAAGCCCCAAGCACAGCACGACAGGGAGTGTGGATAAAGGGTAAAGTAGACTCAGAGCCTATGGGTGGATGCAAGGGTGGAGGTAGGGCTTTTGAAATGCAGTATGAACAGTGGCAGCAGTGTGACTGAGCGACAACATAGCGTTCAGGTGCAAAAGAATCATCTTTTCAACCTGTATTCAATTTAAAAAAGGCAAAAAACAAACAAACAAACAAAAAAAACGATATTTTATGTTCACATTGATAAATGTTATTGCTTTACGTAAATGTGCACTCATTCTGAAGCTGATTTGTTCTGTTTTTATTTACATTTTACACAACGTCCCTACTGTTTGTGGAATAGGGGTTGTAGCTGGCAGGCTTTCCTTCATCTAGTGAGAAACTGTATAAACGATGGGTATAAATAAACACAACTTTTAGCACAGCTTTTTATACATGAACAAAAAGTCGAGGACCAAAATGCAGAAAATGCATAACAAGGGGCAGGTAAGAAACAAAGAATGAGTGTTAAGTGCCAATTTTTTTACGAAAAAAGGAAGGTAAAGGAAAGTCCAAGAAAAGACTAAAGAGAAATGCAAAGCTGAAGACAAATCCAAAGCTACAGAGAAGAAAGCACGAACACAAAGGAGACATGAGGACAGGTGGAGCAGCCACAGGAATGCAGGAGAAACAGACCATCCAACAGTATTTAACTAGTGGAACACAGGTGTTCACACATGACACTCAATGATATGGTGCTGTCTCGGCCGGGACTCCCCGGTAAAAGAGATTCTAAATTTTAGTGGAAATGTTCCTGGCAAAATAAAGGTTCAATCGAGTCATTTAGTTCTGGAGAACATCAAAATGTCGGCAGGACCAATTTAAGAGATCTAATGGGCTGATGTTATACTTTAAACTCATGCAGTTTAAGACAGAGTTTGAGCTGCCATTTCTGGAATCAGTTTTTCAGAGTCGCACAGATTTTTTATTTTTTTTTGTGTACATGTTTGTGCTGAAAAAACATTGTAGAAACCCGAATCATCATCATTATCTCAGGTTCTGAGAAACCAGAACACGTGAGATGAAAAGAATCAGGGACACTGAGGCATGGAAACGGTGAACACCTGATCCAGCTTCAGTCAATCTGATGGTGAAAGGGGAAACTGGGACAACAAATATGTTGATGACCACTATCATTAAAAAATATAAATTAAAATGCATGTTTCCAGCCAATTGTCCATTATTATTCAGATTTGATAAGAAAAGATTAGATTTTTAAAAAACTGAATACTGATTTATGGGGCAGAACTTATTGTTTTGTTCCTCTCAGTCCCAATAATCATTTCATCTCAGATTTATCTGACCCGACTGTGTCTACAGCAGATAAACTAGCTCTGTCTCAACCGGCTACGACAGTAAAATGCTGCTTACACATCATTGCATCAGTATTATAAAACTAAAAAAAAAAAAGTCATAATATATCATCCACAGGGATTATTTTGATGCAGAGGCAGTTTTGATGGTACTTTTATCATTTATCTTGAATGAACAACAAAGTATTTTAACACTGTCGTAATTTTACCTGAAGTGTCTGAGTTGAAGTGGGTTTACAACGAGCTCCTGAGGTAACAGGCCCGGGAGATGTTGAGGAGTTGTTTACACGCCTTCAGCAGCGAACAGCAGACAGCGGGCTGAAAGCTGGATAATGTTATTATGAATAACCGGCTTACTCTATATCCTAAATAAACATATCCTAAAAAATGATTAAGGGCACCATATACTTACAACAGCATGTAAACACTACAGTCCTAAAGTTTTTGGTGATGACTTGTGTACACACTTATCTCAACTCTATTCATGAAGAACGCACACTTAACTACAAATACAATACTGCGAAGAATTCACAAACAACACCGAGTCCAGTAAACAAAAAGGTCCAGACTTAATCTGAAACAATAGTCTCCGCTGATGTTTTTTCATAGATCAAATGTGACAGTGTTTGTGTGCGATGAATTCAGATGTGATCAAGCCTTTAACATATCTGGAGATTGAATTTTATCTAATTGTAGAATATGGTTCAGATGGGGCAGAGCCTGAAGAGGTGCTGCTGTAGATTCCCTTCTCACAAATGGGACCGAGCAACAATCATTTTTCCATGATGTTGCGTCTAATTCGGGACACGGGGCGGTAGCTGGACTGTTTGCGCTTTCAGGCTATTATTAAAAGTGTAATAAATCCTTTGGAGCAAAACCAATAAATAGAAAGAAAATACTGAGATATTTTCAGGGCCAAATACCAATACTGAAACAGCTTCTCCTCCTTTGCACACAGTTTTTTTTTCTTTTTGCTATGGGGAGCGACGTCGGCATTAATTGGTTGAACAAAAAACACATCGGCACCACCCAGATTCACATGGAATCAATAATTCATCACGACTACAGAGATTTAATGATATTTTCATAACGCCTCTCTCTCTTTCTTCCCTTTAGTCTGACAATGACAAATTGTCTTGTTTTAATCAAAACTTCACATCTCTTGGCCAGTTTGAGCGCCTCCACCATTGTTGTTAGCACAACAGTTTCTATCTGTGCAGTGTAGGCAGGTGTGCGTGAGAGGCTTTGTCAACAGCCTCATGTATTTTTCAGCGTGTGAAACATCGATACTCATTTCACCTCAAGGGGGAGCTCCACATTATTTTTTTTCTCCTGCTGTACACATAATCACACACATCCATCTTCGTCTGTCATTTAATGCAGGTGATTTCTCCAACGTTGGGCCGACGCATATCAGTGCTATATTTTTTGCATGCAGAGCTTATGTAAATGATTGTAAACAGGAATAAAGCTGCAAATACACCTTTGTCTTCATTTAAATCACAACAACCTCAGTTGTATAAAAAAAATAAACCGCTAAAGTGCAGGTGCGCAGGTACATCAAATTAAAATGTTTAGTTGCACTTTACAGATTTTTGGTTGCATGTGCGACCAAAAGTTGTTGCACTTTGAACATGACTAAGTTACTCAATTTAAATCATTTCTAAATGTACCTATGTTACATTTTGTTTATTTTGGGTTTCACACTGGACACAAACAGCAGTCTCCAGCTCTTGTTTTACCTAACCATCTGTTCCAGACCTTGCTCCACACGTGGACTCCTTTTCCTGACGTAATAATCGCTGTGGCCGCAGCAGATCAAGGAACATCAGTGTGTGTCATAATAAGCAGGTGTTTGTCTGTAGTTGTGTATAGTGCAGGTGTGAATGATAAATGAACACTGAGCCCCCTGAGGCAACATATTTTACAATTTGACTTGAGTAATCCCAGCAGTGTGTTCCTGTGCTGTGTGTGCCTATATTATATTTTATCAAATGGATTTATTTTACGAAAATGACCAAAGTGACTGTTAACCTTTACTTTATGTTCATGCAGTATCATTAATACAGTTTCATATGGCAGTGGATGTCAAGTCAAGTTCTAGTGCTGGTGTCCTGCAGGAGGACACGAGGTAGTTAAAAGTTATTGAACCTATCCTTCCTGAACAGGACATTTCAGGTGTTAAAAGGAATTTTCATGAACAGCTGATTATGGCTGCTATCAATCGTAAGGCTACAGGATTAATGTGGCTCTTCTGACCATGAAGCTGGCGGAGGTTCTCATCTTTACATGACTGGTCTGTAGCTTTTGTGATGAGAGTTTACATGGATGACTCAAAATCACTTCCACCTACAGTGAGGAAAAGGCTCCTCTATATTTAGTCTTGTATTCACCCCCAGCGTCACCCATCTTCTGCGTTACTGAGACATTAAGGAAGTAATTGCCCAATGTCAGTACGTGGGTATAATTTATTAAAATGATCACATTCTGTTGTTATGGTCAAATGCAAAAAGCTCTACTAAAAGGTCTAAGAGCAACAAATTAGCGATAAAAATGGCACCTTTTTTAAGGCAGATTCTTGGCAGGAGCGCAGTGCAGACCTGAAGCTGGTGGGGGAGTAAAAAAACAGTAAATTGTCATAAGAAGTACGGTTAGAAACTGAACAACTGGCAAATGCAACAAACGCCCAATTCCAACACAACCCTTCCTCCTACCGCTGTGCCTTACCTCTCTGTTCTGTGCATTCCAGTCCAGGGATAAGGCAACCTGATTCTTGATTGGAGAGGGGTAGGATGACATGTTAGGGCTACATGGCCCTCCAAGATAAGTTGTTTTTCCAAAGGCATCCTTCAAAGTGAGGGTTACAGGACTCAGTGCCTCTCTTTATTACAAGGATGAAACAATGAAATCCTAATTTCTGAGTTGGCCATGATAGTCCTACATTCCTACATTGATGTATTTTAATGTTACATTATCTCCTTTTTGATTGCATATGATGCCCCAAATTTAACCAAGGTCCAACAGTACAGCTGCAGCTCTTGGTATCTTTGTAGCACTTAATATCAGGCCACACGGTCGGGGTAGGAGCACGGGCTAATATTAGCCCCAAAGCAAAGCTAACGTTGGTGGCCAGTAGGGAAAATTGTGATCAAAACAACGTGATTCAGAGCTTCCCGTCATAGGAATGAAAGAAAGTACTTGCTTAACAGATATTACAGGTAAAAAAGAAACATCCAAATGTCTCTGAACAACACAAGTGCGCAGTATGTTTGCCCAGAGTTACCCCAGATAATCATTTTCCACTCTCAAGGACGTTACACAGCAGAAATACCAGAGTACCAATCCACTCAGCCCCACTCCAGTACATTAATATGGCTGCCGTGAGGACTAGATGTAAACTCAGCAGCTGCTTTGAGTCTGTCCACTTCAAGTGTGAAGAGGGACCGAGACCCTTGAAGTAAATGGTCATCTACTTGGCAATAATGATGAAGTCTTCCTGGATCCTCCCACTCTCTCCTCCAAATCACCATCTGTATGCAGACGCCGAAGTCACGTAGTCATTAATCGTTGCAAACTTTGTTAAAAGTCGTCTGCACCCGGAGAAAGTGCACCTGAACAAGCAAAAGTCAATAGGACAGCTCGTCAGGGCAGGTCTAATCGCGGTCTGAGTGTCATTGTGTTGAGATGAAGTGTGTTAATTGCTTTTTGGATTAGGTGAGGAAATGTTTCACAAACTCTCAGGTCAAGATGCCAAACTAGGAAGTTAAGCCCAGGATAGCTTCTGCATCATCCATAGTTGTCCAGATCTAGAGTATATCATCACAGGGCAGCCTCTAAACAAAGTCAACAGTGAGCGTTTTTTTTTTTTTTTCCACCGGCCAGTTTCAGAAAACCTTGAAATGCACTTTCATGTTACAGGATGAGTCTCAATGCATTAAGTTGCTCTATACCTTTGTACTAAAGTAAACCTGGTCTGTGACTGCTGCAGTCTGCGAAGCTCGGGGCTAATAGGCAAAGCGATTAGTAGGTGCATATCTGATTGCCTCAGAGAGCGTGGGCTGCAGCTCATCTTTCAAACTCGGGGTCTGCATTTGTTTTCTCTGCTCTGAACCATGCCACATCCCAAGGGGGCATTTTAGAATACTGAGGCACAGAGAGTGACAAATTACCATTTTCTCTTGTTTGTATGCATAATGGAACTTCAATTACTTAATGCTGATCTTATGCAAACCAGAAAGCATCGCACCCTTTAAAGACACCCGAGTTTCTTTTTTCTGGTCTGGAAAGAGGGCAGTGAAATGACAGAATGTGTAGTTGGAATTTGAGTATGTTGAGTATGTTAGAGAAAGTCCTCTCCTCTCGAGTGCGAGAGTCTCCTTTAAACCTTACGGTTCCTTTCTATGACTTCTGAAGTATTTTCACTTTTATAGCAAAAGAAAAAAAATATATGAAAAAATATGAGAAATGGCATGAGGCGAAGCACTGCAGAGGCCTCGCAGTCGTACAACACCAGTCGGGTTTCTCACTTTGGTGAACTCAGCAATGAATGTCTCAACTTAGATAGGCTATTTAGGCATGCTGTCGGCAAAGCTGCAGTCGGTCGACCATTTTGTTTGGTTGAGTCTGAAGTATCCGGACAACTACTGCATGGACTACCATGCCATTGAAGCTCCTTTAAACCATATGACTTTGGCAAACCCTCTAAACTCAAACACCTCGAGCAGGTACCCTAGTTGCACACATATTGTTCATCTTGCAGACATCAGCCCGGGTCACTTTGGAAAGATGTAGTATAGGGGAGTGTCTTACCAATTACACTCCACATCCTAGTTCCTCCACATTAGTTCATATGCAATATTTATCACCATGATTTGTCTTTTCTTCAGCCCACAAGCTGGAGGTGAACCTTAAACCAAGATGTTTTTCTCCATTCAAAAGTCCTCCTCATTTGTCTTGGATATTTCCCATAGCTATGATATGTGCTTGATTACATACTACCTCAGAGTCCACTTAACATCATAAAGGTGCGGGCGCGGTATTATTGGCTGGCTGGAGTTCCAAATGAAAGAGGATGTGATTATGATTGATTAATCATTTAGCCCTTGGGTGTCACATAGAGCTAATTTAGATAGAGTAATTAATATAAGAGTAATTGCTTTTGCTCGCACTCCAGTCAAGGTTAAAGTGTTGTTTAATCATTTATATTAGAGAACACTCTACCTCAGTTGTCTTGGCTCACCTCGTTCTGTCCGTCATCTAACTTTATTAGATCCCTGTGTGTGACATGTTCAAGGTATTCATCACTAAGGACTGTGCAGCTGCGCTGTGTGCAGATTCATTTGTGTGATATAAAAGTACAGTCATTACAGAAAAAAAGGCCAAATTTCCTACCATTTAAGCACCCCGTGAATTTCTGACCCCATACCCCAGGTATATAATTACATAATGTGCGTATTAACCGGGTGAGAAGTGAATGCAATAAGAAGTCAAAGTGCTTTCCATTCACCTACTTGTGCTTTCTGATGTCCTCCATGCTCCAATCTCTGGACCTGGAAATCATCTGTAACCATGGAGGTAGCACTGTGTGAGAACAGCGAGCAGGCCACCGGAGAGCAGTTAGAAAATGTGATTCCTGCTTGGAAGTCTTTAAATGAACAGCAGCACGCCTTCAAATCTGGAAGTCAACGTTTGAACATTTGATTTGATTTCCCATTTTTAAAAAGTTTCTCCAGATGTGGCTGAGATAAAGTGTGTAGCTGTTGCAATTTAAGTTGGGGGAAACTAGTTGAGGACCCAATGCAGACACACAAAGGAGGCAGGATTGGGGGAAACAAAGGGCAAGCTTTTTTTTAACAAAAGTGGAAAAAACCAGGAGAATCAGAACAAACCAAAATGAGTCACAAGGACGAAAACAAAGTAGAAACTAAAAGGGTTAAATAAAGTGCAACAGAAAAGCAAAGTTCAAATCAAACGAGAAACAGGAAATCCAAAACCCAAACATACCGATGGGGGAGACACTAAATACACAGACACACTAATGACGGGATCAGGAACAGGTCGGGTGAGTGAGGAGGGAAAAGGACAGGTGAGGTGATGAACAGAAGAACACTGAGAGGGAAAAAACACACAGGCGAAACTGAAAAGCAAGAAGCGACACAAGAGGGCATAATATCAAATTTAAATCAGAACAAGAAGAAGACACTGAATCATGACAGTAGTTTTGTTTTGTTTTTTTCCGGTAGCCCTCAGCATCCCATAAATCCATCGTCCACACTACAGGGAGAGTTCAAGGGATCCTTTTTAACTTGTTATGTTGCGAAATGTCACCTAACACTTTTGTATAACTGGTACTTGCTCTCAGTATGTTTCCTTCTTCATAGGTCTCGTATATGTGACAAAAACATTAGACAGTATAGAACAAGGAAACAGAAACTGATGGAAGAGAGGCGTAAATTATGCTGTTTGTTCCTGTTTGTCCCGGGATAAATTCAGCTGCTCTCTGCAACTTTGTGATACATTTTGCCATGGAAATTTCAGAATCGTTGATGAGGGTTTGGTCTCTGTGAGGCTACAGAGGAGGAACAAGCTCCCACCTTTGTCTCTCTAACAGAGATCCTCTCTGTGTCACAGGACACTAGAAAGATCTGGGAGAGAGTGTGTCTGCGAAATGTAAATTATTATAGATGCTTATAGCACCTCAACCTCCACAGTTTTGTCTCCATTTTGATGTAATAGCTTAGCCATAATGTTTTACATGTTGTCATTTCCTCCAGTCAGTTAGGGCAGAATCACGTAGCGCTGTCTCATGCTCTTGACTTATAATTACATGTCCGGCTGTGTAACTGACACGATCTCTGCTGCCCATTTATTGCCACAGGAATTGTGAGAAAGAAGATCTGTCAATAAAAATTAGGGCTTTTGAAGCTCTGATCATCACACCGTTAAAGCGGAGCAGGCAAATGAGGGAGTCTGGCTGATGCAACAGCTTGAAAACATCAGTGAAACTAACGGTGTCACTCAGACGTCGTGTTTCTATAGAAATGAAGTCTTGCTACATGCAACGGAGGTTGAACATTTAACATAACATAATCTCCATATCATATCGTTATGATTAATCTGCAGCCTAGTACATACTAATATAAAGCATAGCCGATCCTTTCCAAAAATAACTTGTGGATGAAAACTACTGGTGCTCGCTATAGAAAGGATTTAATGATACTGTTTGTCAGACATCTTGTTTGTTTTTGATGCTTTCACGTTGTGGGCTTTTGCTACTCACACATATGCCCATATTTGCTTCTTGTATTTTCACAGTGGGACGCCATCACAGAGATGGATGAGCAGAACAGGCCTATCCACACCTTCCAGGTTTGCCACGTCATGGAGCCAAACCAGAACAACTGGCTGCGGTCTGGATGGATCCAGCGGCAGGCTGCACAGAGGGTCTGGACCACATCACACTTCCTCAGACACACACTGTACCTTGTTGGCTGTAGTTCTTCACTTGATATTTGGGTTAAATAATGTGATGTTTTTACCTATCATGATTACTTATTAATTCATCATGCTCTGCTTGTACTTAATTGATATTCCTATGACATCTCAACATAAAGCATTATTTTGACATTTAGACCTCTATTAGAAATGTTAGGTCCTCGGTCTTCAGCAGGAGGTCCGTGAGGGGGCCCTCAGAGTTACTGCAGGGGTGCCGCCAAATTGTTTGAATTGAATTTTGAATGTGTCTGAAAGTACACATGAACTTAAATTCCAACGTATGATTAGTAAAGCTCAGTTTGTCAAAAGCATTTAATTTACAAGACATTGACGATAGTCTCCTTCATGCAATCATGTGGGCAAGCTACTGTCAATAACTAGTCGACTAACCTCGCATTATTGAAACGTAATGGCCTTTCATCTTTTTTTATTATTATCAAAAGTTTGTGGACATTTCTTTTGAGCTACAATGGAATGTTTTGTAACGTATTGAGCAAGCAACTCTGACAAACCCTTCACCTCAGAAGCCACCGGAGAAACTGCAGGGTGGGCTAACGTTCACCATGCTGACAACTGCTGCTGACTTCCCTTCACACATAACGCAAGCCCAGTTTAATAAGCAACTGGGTTTTGTACAATATGTGTAGAAGTAGCTGATTTGTATCAGCTGAGGGGTCCTTGTCCTGAGATAAACCTGTGTTAAGCCAATGGGATCAGTTCGAGTATAGAAATGACTTAATTTAGTCAGACAATATGTATCAGACTGCACAACATTCAGTAGCTATATTAGTAGCACAGTGAGCTTGCGATCATTGCATCTATTTTCTGTGTTTTAACACAGGTATATGTAGAGCTGCGTTTCACACTGAGAGACTGCAACTCCATCCCTTGGGTGTCTGGTACCTGTAAGGAAACCTTCAACCTCTTTTACCTGCAGACAGATGATCCGCTCCCTGCAGCCACACGGTTTCGGCCTACTGACTACGCCAAGGTTGGTTATCGGCAGGGTTGCTATGATATGAGATTTTCTAACACAATGTCCTATATTTAATCATTAAAAAACAAAAACCTTTACAGTAGAATTCAATACCTTGTACTTGGTATGATTGCTGTCACTTTTTATATAATTGTAATGAACCATCAACCATGAAACTGCATCCCTATTTGTCAGATCAGTGTTTGAGTTCTCAGTTGTGCTTCTGCTATTCCTCAGTAGCAGTGACCTGTGCAAATAAAGTGTTACCTGTTGGCTTTAAGGTGGACACCATCGCAGCGGACGAGAGCTTCACACAGACGGATCTCGGCGATCGCGTTCTTCGCCTCAATACCGAGGTCAGGGAGGTGGGCCCGGTGACACTTAAGGGCCTCTACCTGGCTTTCCAGGACGTGGGAGCTTGCATCGCCCTTGTGTCCGTCAAGGTCAGTGAACAGCGTGGTGGGACTTATGTCTGCATGAACAACAGGCCACGATCTTGTCAGCTGTATTCCTTTCTCAAGACTGGCAGAACCTTCAACTTCCCGTTCTTTCACATAAGGTGTTCTACAAGCGCTGCCCAGCGACGATAAGGAACCTTGCGGCTTTTCCTGACACGGTGCCGCATATGGACTCGTCCTCGCTGGTGGAGGTGAGGGGTGCCTGTGTGGAGAACGCGGAGGAGAGGGACACGCCCAAATTGTACTGCGGCGCGGATGGAGACTGGCTGGTGCCACTGGGCGGCTGTTTCTGTAGCATTGGCCACGAGGAGATGGATGGCTACTGCCGGGGTGAGATGCTGTTTTCGGACGTCTTTGTGTTGGCGTGTTTGTACTATTTTTTAGGGCAGCATGCTTCACCAACAGCGCACCAAAGCCGCAGATTCAGAGAAGAAGACAAATGGAAAAAGAAACAGAGACAAGAGAGGAGAAGGCGTTGCATCACATTAAGAGATCTCTCGGGCCTCCCCAGTCATCTGCAGGAGTTACAGAACTGCTATTCCCTCCTCTCGTTCTAAGATCCTACATCCTTGTCTGATCCTCTCCATCCACATCTCTCTTCATCTCCTCACAGCTCCACCTCCCTTCATCATCGTCTCTCCTCTCTTGTCCTCTTTGTTTACGCTTCACTTACACCCCCATTCTTTCTCCTCTGTGTCTCTTTATTTGCTCTCTTGCCATTCCTCCAGTTTTAGTCGTCTCAGGCTTGCGGTCTCTCCTCGCCATACTTTTCTGCCACGCTAGATAATGTGTTTGTGAGTTTATGCGATACTTAATTTTGAGGGCCATTATTGTCATTGATATTACAAAATCGCGGTTGAACGAAACAACTACTGGACCTTGAACTGTCATCTTTCCATGCCCCAGAGGTGTGTGTGGTGTGCCTGTGGAGCAGCGCTGTGTGTGCGACTTGCCTGGCCAGCGACGAGTGAGCAATTTTATGCGTGTCCAAAAAACCCCTTTTTTCCGGTGACATGTTGCTAGCGAGGCGTCTCGGTGTGGTCGTCCACCAAGTTGAACTCCTCCTGCCATTCTGGTTTGAATCTCCTCCATCTTCCATTTGAAGCAGAGCAGGGGCCTGATGCGTCTCTGTAGTCTTGCTGGTCTTGGTTGCAGCACTGAACCACCTGATTTTTTTTGTCTGGTCCAGGAGCCAAAGCGTGGGGCTTGTTATGTTGGGGAGTATGCTGCTTTCGGATCCTAGCCATGCTTAGGACCACTGTCTGTGTATTTTTTTTCAGGCAGAAGTCGTGGGCAGATCGCTGGGGACTGCTTGGATGAAGCCCCGGAGGAGTGAGAGAAAAAGATTCTGCTCATGACTCAGTGAATCTCTCAATGTCATAACAGCTGAGGCAAAACAAAACTTTTGCATAAAAGTTTCTATATACGTTGGTTTTGGCAACATAGGTCGTACAGTAATTAATTCTTTTTGATTTCTATTAATTTATGATAATTCAGTAATAATAATTAATTTGGCATGTGCCCACCTGACCATTTGGCCATTTATTATTTCATCTGCCAGACAGACTACACACGATACCTGCAAAAAAAAAGAGTCCCACTGTCACTCTGATGGCAACCTCGGACTGTCTCACCCATCTGAGCAAACTGACTCCTGGCAACATAAATCCCCGTGCTGGGTTCAAAAGCATCTTTGTCTCAGCACCGCATCTGTCTGTCAGCTGTGTTCAGCCTCAGAATCCAGCAAGTTACACTGAGGAAACTAAGCTAATAAACCTTGTCAATAACAACAATGTCCCACTGAAAAGAAACACAACTGCCACTAGCTGAACCAAGGGTTTTGGGTTCGCCAAGCTCTGCAGGTTTGACAAGAAAGTAACAAATGGGACATGGAGACACAGTGTTTATGGACTGATCAACAGCAAGTCCTGCCTTATGGCAGCTCTGAGGGGACACACTACCTTCTTGTGCTCACTAGAGGGGCTGCTGGATCGCTCTAATTATTTGGTTCAAATGGGAAAATCATTCCTTTTAATATCAAGCTGTTACGGCTTTCTGCTGTTCATACATCTGCTGTTGTCTTGGTAAACATCACACTGTGTTACATAAACGCGAGCAACGATGAATAAGACAGAGGTTCTGTTAAACGCTTTCCCCAGTGCAATTACTCTTATCAGCTGCACCTAAATGTGGCCCATTGTCAGTAAAAACAGATTAAGGAAAAAGTGAAAGCAACTGTTGAGTTGTTCCAGATAGTCTTTGGCCTGGTTTCTCAATTAGAACTGTGCAGGCAGACACGGGGCTAGCTGGCTAATTGCCTTCATTTGTTAGTTTCACAGCTAATTTGGCCTGCACCTAGTCTTTGGTAAAACTCCCCGAACCCTCTCTTTCATTTATGGGGCTCAGACTTACTTTTGTAATTAAGGCAGGTGCTAAATTGAACCACACTGCACGATTACAATTACTTGCTACATTTTTCAGACTTACAAAAGTCTCAGCTGGTTGGGGTGAAACTCATGTAGTACCCCTGTGGTGATGTGGTTACTCAGGTTATTACAGAGAGAACTCCAGCAGTCATTAGTACAGCTGATATGTAGGACAGGCTGTAATATCTCCTTTATTTGCTCCTCGGGTGTAATTTTTTCTTTTTATCTTCGTCTCTTTTATCTGCTTTTTTTTAATTTTTTTTTTATTTATCCTTTCTCTATCTCTCGCTCTCTCAATCATCTCAAAGAAGTAGTTAAATAACACAGAGGCCTGTCAGGAGAGATTACTGATGAGGCGGCAGCTTAGGTGCAGCATTCTCGTGGCGTCCTTCGTATATGTGTCCCACATCTTTACTCTCCCTTCAGCTCCTTTGGCTGACAGTGGTTGCTTCTTTCTGTTGTGCTGTAGCTGAAACAGCGTCAAGGCAGTCATTACAATAAATGGGCCAGTAACTCACTGAGTGGTAACCCACTTGGCAACTGTATAGACTATGAACAGTATGTTTTAACCAATCCAAACTGACATCATCATCAAATGTCATATGCAAATCTCGTATTGCCACGAACCAGTCCCGCTCTTTGTTTGTCCACAATGGTCTCAGACAGCCGGAGACTTTGAAAGGGCAGCTGCTTCGTCGCAAAGGTCCGGAAAAATCTCTGACGGCTGACCAATTTTTATTGTCTGACGCTAAACACTGATCAGCCAAAACATTAAAAAGTGCAAATAGCTGCTCTGAATAGCACTGATCATGATCTCTTTACGAAGTAGTGTTCTACTGGGAAAACCTTATGGGCGGTAACTCTTTCAGTTAAACCAATCATTCATTTCAGTTAAACGAGTTCATTCATTTCAGCGCAACGTTGTTTCGACCGTCGTCCAGCCCATTCAGCTCCACTTCGTCATATGTTGCGTCCAGGTTAAACTCTCGGAGCCCTTGTCACATCAAGATCTTACACCATTCATCCCCATCCCATCACCACTGCAGTGTCTAGGCTCCATTCAGGGGGGGAAGGGGGGGGGTCCTATTCAGCCTCCCCTCTTAGAATATAATGGACATAACGATGGGGCCTAATCGCCGGAAACTCGTATCTCTCATCTGATGATCACTCAGAAATAATGAGTCCCTCCTGTTTGAAATGAGGTTTATAGCATATTGTCACGTTTGGCACAGCTGGACTTACAGTTGCATCCTTGTATCTGGTCTGCTAAATATTTCCCAGAATAATCTTCTGCAACCAGATGGTGATAAAACTAATAATGATCTTATCATCTCACTGTGAGTCCAACAAAAAGAAAAAAAATGTAATTCCTGAAATGGCTGGTCCTTTAAGATTTACCTGTCTGTGATGTAACTGATACTGTTGTATCATCCTGGGTAACTGCAAAACCAAGGATGCTGCTTTGCTCTCTTGTTTTGCAAAGAGACAGAGTCCAGGCCAGAAAATGTTCAGTGAGGTCTTTCAAGGATGTTTATCTGCACTCGCTTATCAATGGCAACAACAGATTACGGCCTTGCAGTTAATGATTTATGGCTTTAATGATTCATGTCCGATTATTATTTTCTCATTAATAATTTCCACAGGTCCTGCAGAGCTTTCGGCTGTGATGAAGATGTTCACTTTGCAAGTAGTTGCAGGAAGTTTAGGCGTGAACTTGCGATGACTTCTGCTTTCTCCTCGTTTTTCATTTTGGAACACTGCTTCAAAGGGTACTGTGATCAAAGCTGTCTGAGAGGCAGCATGGGGAAAGAGCAAAAGAGGGAGAGAGAGCGAGCGAGAGGGAGAGAGAGAGAGAGAGAGGGAGGGGAGAGAGGGGAGAGAGAGAATAGGGAAAACCCCAACGCTCCCAAATATAAGCAGAGCTCTGCGCTAACACGTCCATCTTTTCCCTCCCAGCTGCCTAAACAAAGGCATCAGCGCTTATCAAACCCTGCTTTCCACCCCAATAGCATTCTGCCAGACTGTTTTGACATCTCAATCGAATGCTTTATTATTCTATTCCTTTCATTCAGTGTCAGCCACAAGAGGATTACTCAGAGATGGGCTGGTTATATCATGACCTAGATAAGGCAACATCATAGAGCTAATGCTATTTGTTCCACATCCTTTCGTCACACTATTGCATTCAAAAGGAGACAGAGAATTGTTGGGGAAGCTAATGGAGATGTCTTTTTTGAGTTTCATCTGAATGAGGACAGATACGCATGCAAGACCAAAAGACCACCAGTTCAGCTAACTGACTGCGTTCAATAGGCAGAAAATATTCAAATATTTTGGTTTCAACAAAAACATGTGCACCTCCTATATTCATCATAAAGTTCACACAGCCAGGGTTCTCTTTTTTACTGCACAGGTGAATAGTGAGGAAGCAGAGATTGACAGAATCACACAATAAAGTCCATCAGAGCTTTCCCTTCTCCGTGTCAGAGCTCTCCAGAACCCGAGTGCCTGCTCACTCATGACCTCTGCTGTCTCGAGACACCGGATTGATCAGGCAGGAAAAGCACCAACTTTTGACTGTCAATCCAGGTAAAATGGAATGGCAAATGAGGGGAATCAATGCGTCCTCGCAATTGCGTGTGAGTCACTGCGCCCACCTCCTGACCATTAAGGACTGTGTGTTTACTCTCTGGCCTCGACGCAGCGCAGCCAGACAAGAGCATCACTCATTCTCTGTGAACTTCCCATCTGCATATCAAAGCTGAGAGACCAGGGTAAACATAGTCTCTGGCTCCATCTGTCTCTGACAACGTAAAGCCAAGAGAAAACTTCCAGCTACTGCACAAACCCAAACAACTCAAAATCTCCTAGTCGGAATGTCATCGCTTCAAACGTGCGGGTGATGTGCTTCCTTCCTGTGCGTTATCTGCTGACTCTCGGTTCTCAGGCATTCATAAGTGCCGCTCTTCACCTGAGGCCAAAGTTTGATCACGTCAAGGTGTTTTGTTTTTTTGTTTTTTTTTTTAATTTTAGTTGCTACGATAAACAACCCCATCAATCTGCAACAGTCATGCCATTACCCATTTTTGTGTGCAGGTGATATGCCAATACTTCCCGTTAACCTTAGTGAGCAGATCAATAGTCAGGTGACCTTCACTGTCAAACCATTATCAGGTGTCCTTCGTCATCATGGTGACAGAAGTGACCACTGGCGCATCACCTGCACATGAATTTGGACTTGGTCGTAGTATTAGTACAGCATCTTTCAGCTTGATGTTTTGGTTTGAGCACCAACCTGCATGCTGAGTTAGTGACTAGTTGCTGCACATAGTGGAGCATTAAGCAGCTAAAGAGATACGTGCTGCTACAAGTAGTTGGTGGAGACCAAAACATAGCTAGGAAGTGACTGAATTTTGGACTCTTTTGTCAGGTCAACTCCAAATGAATGAACATGTTGCTCCATATCTTCTGTGAGTAACCTGGGAAACTGCATGCTGACGCATTCGTCATCTGAAGTTTCGGCTAGGTTGATAATGCTTGTGATGACATCTTGTTGTGCTGCCCCCGAGTGGCCAGAGTGTGGCTTTTTATATAAAAAACAATGTAATATTAGATTAGCGAGAGGAGCTATGTCGCCAGTGTGAATGATATAAGACTATTTGAAGCACCTAATTGATTAGTTGAAAAATGTGTGGGCAAAATGCCAAATATTCACTGTTTCTCCTTCTTTAATCTGCAGATTTGTATTCATTTTTTGACCTATAAGAGATTATGTTTAGGTTTTGGACTGTTGATGAATTAAAGAATAAATAAATAAATAAATCTTTTCGTTTCATAGAACAAACGATTCATCAATTAACTCAACAAATGAATGTACAGAATTACTGATAATGACAAAGTAATTGTTATTGTCGGCCATGAGGCAAATAACTAGTGAAACAAACATGTCTGCATTATTTTTGTGTGTTTAGTGTGTGCAGCAATGCCTGCTTCATGGAAGAACTATACAAATGAAAGCAGTTATAGTGAACAAATTGCGTCTGTCGTGTCTGCGTGTATGTGCACGAGATGTTTTCAGACTTTTTGATGGAAACAGTGGTATAAGTATCGTAATTGCTTTTTGGTGGTGATCTCCCCAGCACATACCAGAGAGCGGGGAGCAGCTGGAAATTCAAATGAATGTGTGTGTTTGTTGCCTTTGGCAGGAGCTCAGCATAGGAGGAGAGTAATATCCAAGAGAACGAGGGGCCTCAAAAATTGGAAACCGGGTGACAAATTACTCTTCTCATGAGGAGCTAAGCAGCAACATGATTTTAGCGAGAGTTTCTGTTTGTGTCCATCTTTCATCTCATCCCTTTTACATACCATTGCACTAAATTATGTCCACCTGTTTATGCAGATTGTTTTTTCCATGTTTCTCTTCTTGCAAAAATCCTTCATTTTCTCTCGACGCTGCACGTCATCTCTGTTTTAAAATCAAAACCACCGATCTTCGCTATTTGAATAAATGTGATGACCTATTACCACTGTGTATAGCTGCATTAGATAGAATATAAAGTAAACATATAGTGTGATTGACATTGGCACGTTTGTGCACCACACAAGTTATGCTTTGTAATTAGATGTTTCTTGCCAAAATGCATCTCGGGGGTCGTGGTTAACTTCCCATCTTTTAAGGCACACTGGCACTTGTCGCTTCTGAATATTCTGCAACGATTAGAGACGCTCCCATTTGTCAATTAATTGGGTTAACAGTTATAATGAATCTGTAACTATTATGATTGTCCATTGATTGTTTCAGGTACTTTTTGAGTAACAGTGCCCTAAAATTTGACAGTTTCAGGTTCTCAAATGTCTTAATTTGTCTGACCTCATCGCAAACTGAATCTCTGTGAGTTTTGGATTGTTGGTTGGACATTTGACAACAAAACCTTCGGCTCTTCAAAATGTTGGTGATTATTTTCCTCTGTTTTTCTGATGTCTAACTGATCAAATAAGTAACCACAAAAATGCGTTGCAAATTGTTCACGGTTAAAAAAAATCCTCAGTCGCAGTCCGATGAAAAAAGCATCTTTTGTCCTGCTGTTTCAACTGGAAGTATTTCAATTAGGGTTGAAACAGATTGTTTTTAATATTGATTACTTTATTATTTTCTTGATTAATAACTGAGTCTTCACTCTGTGGTTGTTAAAGGTTGTTATACACACCAACACTCCAACGCCCAAAGAGACTCAGTTTGCTAATATTTACATTGTAGAGGACGGAACCAACTAATGTTTTTCACTTTTGCTCATAAATGACGAATATTTTTGCTCGTTCATAAATATAGGAGCCGATCCATCGACTAATCGATGAATCCGCTAATTGTTGCAGCTGTAATTTCAGGACCATCTGAGCCATAAGTGCTCAGTCACTCAGTGTTATCTATGGAGAAAATGAATTGGATTTTTCTTAACGGCTGAACCCAAGGTGCCCAAATGACTCCCCACACTTCACCACTGTATGAGGGATGATGTGCTTGAGGTGTCTTGAAATACAATTTAAGGAAAACTGAAAGTGAATCAAGAACTAGTGTTTTCCTTTGCCATGATTTAAGTTGTGTTCCATTTTCTTATATTGGATTTATCATGGATGAAAAATGTGTTTTTAAAGGGCAGCGTTTAAAACCAATTAGTCTGTTCATAAATAATTTTCCCGGCTGGTGTGACAGTCTGCGCTTCTGCTGGTCTCCACACAATGAATTATTCTTATCAGCTGAATGAATAACTGAAGTGTTGATGCTTCGACTAGACTATGAATAGTTCAACAAGTTTTCTGGCCTCGGGTAGATTCTGGTAACAACATAGTAGCCCGAGGTAGGAAGCCTAATCCTCATTCAACCAATACTCTCCCACAGGTCCCCAAGCTGACATGCATGTAGACACTTTAGATACCAGAGATGCAGCACCTGATACATTCTGATGGGATTTAGTGTTTCTGCAACAGCTGAACGCACCGAATAAGAATCACCATTACAGCGCGAATAAATGTACAAGCAG